>NW_012099388.1:21717-46619 GCF_000951045.1 Mandrillus leucophaeus | reverse complement strand
AAATTTAAAGTATAAAGTGTTAGATTAAGTTGTATTTGGGGAGTGTTATACTTTTTATTACTTTTTTGTTTAATTAATTGAGTTTTGAGTGCTTTATTAGTTTTTAAATTATGGTTTGTTTTTGGGAATTATAAGGGATTTTTGTTGTATGTGTAATTTTTTATTTTATTTATCTGTGTGATATTTATTTGCCATAACGTATTAGGACATAGACTTTTGGAATTAACGTTTGTTTTTTAAGTGGGCAGGTGTAGAATTTGACACTGGGTGTAATGTTGTACAATATTTTTTGTTTGTTTTTATGTGATATTAAATTTATTTTTTAGTTTTGCTGTATTTATATGAGTTAAGGCATGAAGTTTTTGTGTTTTTATGAATGTAGATGATACTAGTAAGTTAGTTTGTTCATTTGTTTTAGTTAAAGGCCTTGGTAAATTAGTATGTGTTTGGATATGAGTAATATAAAAAGGGAATTTTTTTTTTTTGCAGTTTGTTGTAACAAATTAAACAGTTGGTTTAACTGATTATTTATATTTGATCAGAGTTGTTTTAACTTTTTTTGTAGTTTGTATTATATATGTAGAATTACATACAATCTTAACAGGCTGATTAAAATTTTGTAATATTGTAATGACAGTAACCAATTTTGTTTTTTGAGTTGAGTTATACTGAATTTTAATGACTTGTTTTTTTTGGTCTGGTGTAAGTCATTTTTTTATCGTTGGAACTATTAGTAAACACATAGTATTTTTTAAAGGTTTATGTTTGGTAATTTTAGGTAAAATTTAAGTAGTCAATTTTAAAAAGTGAAAGATTTTTGTTTTTGGGTAATGATTGTCAATAATTTTTATAAAATTAATAAGACCAATTTGCCATGTACCAGAATTGATAAAGTAATTGCTTCCCAAACCAATTCCACAGGGAACCCATTTTCAAGGTATACCTGTTAATTCCAGAAAGACGCTACTGCCCCATAGAATGCGGTTCCAGAAGTGAAGGTCAACACACCACCCACCCATTTCACACATGCAGCCATCCCTGGGTGGTAGGAGCCCAGGCTGGGGTAGGGAGGGGCAGAGGAGCTGCCAGACTGGCAGGCGCTGGTCAGAAGCAGGGCTCGTCCGAAGCAGGGCTCGTCCTGAGGACAGCAGCAGCACCCAGGAGGAGCAGACTGAAGGAGCCAGACCCCCTAGGAGGCCACTGCTGTCATCCAGGGGAGAGGGAAGGGGTGGAGCAGGCCTGAGGCAGCCAGGCTGGTGCAGAGCAGATGCCTCCCAGGGAGATTGTGCAAGTGGAAGGAATAGTCAGAACTTGGTGACTGGAAGGCTGTGTGGAGTGTGGGGGAGGGAGGAAGCGAGGACGAGACCAGGTGAGGGTTAGATGGGCAGAGCTCAGATGGAGACTCTGGGCCCCAGGGGAGGGGTGCTCAGAGCCCAGGCTGGGGACCAGTTCCCTCTACGTCCCCTGACCCACAGCTCATCTCAGGGAGCTAGGCTCAAGCAAACTTCAGCCACCTGGAGTTCCCATGGCGACCACGGGAGAGAAGCCCCAGAGGACCTGGGCAAGCAGGAGGAGGAGAAGTGGGTCAAGGCACTGGGTACTCAAAACCCAACCACCCCTCCCTCAGGATCCAGCAGTGCACCAGGGGGTGGCCAGGAGAGAGGCAGAGCCCTCCTGCTCCTACCCCCAAGCTCCTGTGCCCTAAGTCAGGCCGGAGGGGTCCCAGGTTCCTGCTGCTGTAGTGCCCCAGTGCCACCCCAGGCCCGGGCCTGGGTCCTTTCTACTTCCAGCCGCCCTTCTCCCTCCCTCTGAGAGGAGAGGTGGGGGTGAGTCCCATGACTGTCTCTCCCACTGCCCCCACAGCCACCAGGCTAATTTTAGCCCTGCCATCAGGCTGCAGCTGGGGGCACTGGGTTGGAGAGGGCTGTGTGCCTGCCCAGTTCTGAACGCAGGCCCTGGGGACCCAGGAGGAGACCCAGATGGGTGGCCCTACCCAGACAAACAGCTCAACCAAACAGGCCCTCCTGACACCCCATGCCACCCTGCCTCCCTGTGGGCCTTCTTCCTCCCATGGGGACCCCTCTGGGGCCTCCTGCTGCCTGCCAAGCAACAGCCACACCCTGTCTACTTTTTGGTTAATCCCCACTGCTCTGAGCATTCTCACTACACAAGTTAGTCATCAGCTCCTCCCGCTCTGCTACTGAGCCGGGCCTTTGTTCCTGTGGTTCTATTCTCTCTGGGATGTTTCCAGCAACCCTGGAACCAACCACGCATTAAAATCCCACCTTGTGGCGCAAGTCAAATATTGCCCCCTCCGTGAAGCATCCCCAACTCCTCAGCCAGAGCTGAGTTCTCCCTTCCCTGCGCACCTCGTGCTCCTTAGAGCCTGGTATTCAGGCATCTGAGGACTCTCTGTCTCCCATATGAGACCCTCAGCTCCTTGAGAACAGGGTCTGAGTCCTGTTCATCTAGTTCCCCCAGAAGTCCAACCTGGTGCTGGGCATACAGCAGGCATTGCTGCAGCCTGGGCAGGGTGGGTGGAGCTGGGGCGAGCGTCGCCTCTGGGCAAGGCTGCTGATGCCATCTCAGTTGCTAATTTGCCCTGTGGTTGAGGCCCCTGCCTGCTTCCCACCCTGATTTAAGGAAAACTGCCTCATCCCCAGGTCCCCATGGCTCCTGGTTGCCCTGCAGAAGGCAATGAGTGTCTGACCCCAGAGGCCAAGCCTGGGACATACAGAACCTCTGGCCTGGTCATAAACGACTCAGGCCAGACTGTCACCCTAGTAACTCGAACCAGGACCTCCCAAGTGATGTAGTTCATTCATGCAGAGGCAGAAGCCAGATCACGCCTCTAGAGCAGCCGGAATGCAGGTCAGGGCCACATGGTGGAACCCCGAGTTATGGGGGAGCAGAACCCCAAGGAAGATGAAGAAGCCTATGAGAAGGGAGGAGAGAGCAGAGGAGACCATGGGGAGCAGCCAGTGAGGAGAGGCCCCTGTTACCACTGCAGCTAGAGGCCTGGCTGCACACACATGACCCAGATAACAGATTCAGGGAAGACCATTCCATTTAACTGGCAAGATGGGATCATTCTCGCAGAGGGGAAAAGAGCTTTTCCTGCCACCCAGAGCCAAGGTGGGGCCCCCTCCAGGAAGAAGTGAGGAACAAGGGCTTTAGAGCCATTATGAGGAGCATCCCAGGAGTTCCAAGATGGCCAGGCTGCCGAGGTGATGGGGGAAGGACTGGGAGGAGGAGGCAGATCCAGAGATGCCCTGAGCTGAAGCGCACAGCCTACACTCACTGCTGTGCTCCTGGAACTGCCACTGAGCTGATGCTGGAACCGCCGAGAGGCACCTCTCATGCAGGTACTGGAGCCTGCCAGCACCTCCTCTTGGAAGAACTGAACCAGGAGCAGCACACAAGGGGGTGTGGAGAATGTGCCCCGCAGACGTCTATCCTGCCGCCCAGATGGCACAGAAGGACCAGTGTGGGGCCCAGAGCCAACAGCAAAGTCACCCGGGGAAGACCCAGAGAATCCCCTGTGGCCTGTGGCCTGTGGCCTGTGGCCTGTGCCCTCGCACCCGACGCAAGGACTAGGACAGACAGGAAAGCCTGGCGGTGGGGGAGCGGGGGTGCTGGCGGCTGCAGCACCTCCCATTTCCTGCAGCCGCAGGAGAGTGGCTGGCCAAGGCTTCGGTGGGCCAGGGGTTGGCCTGCAGCTGTCCATCCAGGCACCTGGATGCCCTGACCTGTGGGTGTTTCTGGCAGAACAGGCCTGGAGGGCAGGGCCCGGGCAGGCATCACTTACTGTGGGGATGCTGCCTCCTCGGAGAGCCCCTGTTGACAGTGGGGGAGGGAAACATGAGAGAGGCAGGCAAGGAATAGGAGGCGCGGTTCTGCTACCCCCACCTAAGCCTCAGCCCTCTCTCCACAGAGCCCCCCCTCCGCCCCCCTCCGCCCCCCCACCAATGCCACCTGACCCCAGGCCCTGCTCTGTGCAGGGCCCTAGGCCACTCGGCCTGATGTGTTCATGATTCAATGCCTACATCCCACACAAACAGGTTCCACCGCTCAGCCCAGGCAGCAGGTGGCTGTCCAGTCCCTGCCTCCCAGTGCAGGCTCCTGCTCAGGGCAGGGAAGCCCAGCCTCCATTTCCTGGGAAGAGGAGGCTCGGGGACTCTGGAAGGGAGAATGCTCCACATCCCCCAGTAGAGGCTGGTGGCTTTCTGCTGTGGGAAGGTGGATGCCCCGAACACAGGGTCCCAACCCAAAGAGAAAGATGCCCCTCAGCATGTGAAGGTGGCAGGGATCAGGGTGCTCAAGTCTGAGCTCCAGCTCTGGGGGGAGAGGCAGGGAGTTGCCTTGGGGCCTCCATTTGTCTACCCTTTGAGAATGAGCACATTCCTTAGATGGTGGAAGGGTCTGGAAAAGCCAGCATAGGGCAAGACCCATGTCCTCTCTGGAGGGTGCCAGAAAGCTGCCTGCCAGCAGGCCATGACCTCCACCCCGGGTCCTGCTGCTTCCCCTCCAGGCTGAGGGCTTTAGGTGTGCTGGGCTGCGGCCAGACTCTTGGAGGCCACCATTGGCCGTGTGTCTCTCCTCTCTGGCTTCTGGCCTGCTCCAGAGCGGACCCAGGTCTTGCCCTATGCTGGCTTATCCAGACCCTTCTACCATCCGTTTCCCTTGAGTTTCTAAGGGCAGGACCTAGGGTGTCATCTATGCTTCGCAGCCTGGAAGCACCCATGGGCAGGATTGGAATGCCTCTGATTTTATCCAAGTGCACCAGGGCTGGGTACACACCAGGCCTGACACAGATGTAGTTCCGTCCCTCCCAAGCAAGGAGATGCTGGAGGAGAAGGCAGGAGAGGCCCCAAAGGCCTAGGATGGAGCAGGCCTAGGAATGACACCCCCTGCCTTGCCCCACTTCACCCCAGGCGGTGGATCCCAAGGAGCCACTTCTCCAGGAGAAGGAATCCAGATGGCCACTGGCGGTCATAAAGCCACCTGGAAAAGCCTCTTGACAGCCAAGCACAAGTGCCCACACCCCCGCCGGTAGCAGAGCTGGTAAATTATGGCTGAGGGCTGCACACCCTCCCCTCTGTATTTATATCTGCCTTGGTGCCTGAAAATGGATATTTATGCATTTTCAATATTCAGGGCAAATGCTCCATCACTCCGTGCTCACGGCTGCAGCACACAACACCAGCCCCACGGCGACTTCCTCTCTCACCTGCTTTGCCCACTCAGGGCCCCGGAAGGGAGCCCCCCACCCCATCTGCAGGCCCGCATGACTCAGCAGGGAGTAGAGGGAAGAAAAGGACCAGACCAGCCTCTCTGCAGAGCCTCAGGGCCCTCTCGGAGACAGAGCCGGTCCCCCTGCTTAGTAGACCAGCAGCCAAGGCTTGGAGAGGTGGGGTCACACAGCATCCTCTCTAGGCCAGGGTTCCTTGCTCATGCCCCAGGCAAAGTGACTCCCTCCTGACCAGGGAGAGTTGCAGAGCCTGGCTGCCTTTCCGGACCCTCAGACCTTTTTTTGTTTGTGTGGTTCTCTCTAGCATCCTCTCTGTGTGTCTCTGGGTCTGAGTCTCACCATCCCAGCCTCTCTCACATCTTTCTCCATCTCTGGCTTAGTGTCTCCCCATCTCTCTCACTGCCCCCTATCTCCCTATTTCACTCCCACCCCGCCCCACCTCCCCTCTCTCCTGGCTCACATCCTCCCTCCCGCTTAGAGCCCCTGTCCTTATCCATCTCTGTCTCCCTGACTTTGTCTGAAGGCTGAGGTCAGGGCAGGGGTGGGAGGAGCTGTCCTGGTGCCCAACAGGGGCCTCCCTGGGCAGCTGTGTTGCCCCCACCCCGGACCTATGATAGGAGAGCCCCCGAGGCCCTAAGCCAATGCAGGCACAGAGCAGAAGTGGGACTGAGGGTGGGAAGTTTGGGGTTGGGGGGCAGGTTTCCACTCAGTGGGAACAGGTGAAAGACGTGCGCACCCTGTCCCCAGAGCTGTGTGGAGGGGGCACTGCAGGTGGACTTCTGCACCAGTCCCACTACTTGACCTTGAACGGCCTGTCTGGTTCTGAGATTGGGGCTAAGGGATAAGGTCCCTGGGCCTGCCCTAAGCTGAGCAGGTTAATGCCCCTGGGCCCGGGGTCCTTCAGCCTCTTCACTGCCCACACCGGCTCCTCCCCACTTCACCTTCACCCGCCTGCTGCCCCTCTCCCCTCTCCTCTTCTCTCTCTCTCATTTCATTCCTTTCTCTCTCCTTTCCTCCCTTTCTCTCTCTGTTGGGAATAAGAAGAATTAATTAAATGTGTCCTCAGCTCTGGTCTCCTCACTTCCTCCAGGGAATTAGCCACTCCCGGCTCCTTGGGCCTTGTTAGATTCCAAGAAAAGAATAACTGATGTGTGCTCTGTGTGCATGTACATGTGCATGTGGGCATCCCTGCACACACAGTGGTATGCCCCGGGCTTGTCTGCAGGTTTGTCGACACGTACTCATGTGTGTACAACTCCATGCACACTCCGGAGTCTGGAGACAGGACTGTATGTTTGTGTGAATACATGCATACATCTCCTGGGGTGCACGTGCGCCTATGTTCCACATGGGTCTCTATACGTGTGCCCTGTGGGGCTTCACACTGAAACTCGCCCCTGTGTATACACGTCTCTGTTGGATCTGTGTGCTTGCACAGCGTGTCTGGGGAGTTGAGCGTGTTACTGTGCAAGTCTTTGTGTTGTGTGTGCGCTAGACCTATGTGTGCACCTCTATTAATGCAGTATGTGTGTACATGCATATGAGCGTATCTGTGTGCCAGTGTTTGTGTGTCTGTGTGTTCAGTGTACACGCACCCTTGCCACCCTGCACACACATCTCCTTCCTGGCTCCCTTGAGCTGGCAGCCTTGTCCCCAACAGGAGGCCCATCGTGCCGCATCTCTGGAGTGATGGCAGTGGTGGCAGTGGCAGTGTGGGTGGCAGAAGCCTGCAGGTGGGAAGGTGGAGGTGGCGCAGGGGAAGGTGCTTGCTAATGAGGCCACCTTCCTTGCCAGCCTGAGAGCCGGTGCCACTAATGATCTCTTCAGTAAGCAGCTCCCTGGGGAAGGGCTGCTGCCAGAGCCCTGCTCTCTCTCCCCTGGGACTCCCCTTTCCCCTCTTCCCCGAATCCTGAGGTGCTGCAGGAGCCATGAGCACCAGGATAAAGCACAGACAGAGCTGGGGGCCAGTGCATGGTCCCACCAGGACCCAGGAGACCGTCCGCCTGCCCATCAGCCTGCCATTAGGAAGCCCACCTTGCAATGAACTCTCTGTTAGGGCACAGTCTCCAAAAGGCCTCTGCAAGTCCACATGTGCTTCTGGAGGAAGGGGCCCTGCACACTGCAGACAGGGAGTATGCTTCTGTAAAAGGAGCACTCAACTGGGAGTCAGGCGGGCTGGCCACTAATCCCAGGGCTGTGTGACCTCGGGCAGGCCCTGCACCTCTCTGGACCTTGGTTTTCTTGTCTGTAAAGTGGAGGAAGGCTAGAATGGCTGGTAAATGCTCAGCTCTGTGAGCCAGCTGAACCTGTTTTGTATCACCAATAAGGAATCACCCATAATGGGGGGAGACTAGAGCCACTCTAAACCTAAAGCAGGATTAGATGGTACACGGAGCTGAGCATTTGCTATTTTAACTTTGTGTTTACTTTCATGGATATATTTCATGTGTATATTTTCACATATATGTGTATATGTATGGGTCTGTGTGAGTGTGTGTGTGCACATGTGTATGTGTATGTGTGTGAGTATTTGACTAGTATATCAGACCCTGATTTCACAAATATGGCTAAAGAAGAGGCTAAATCGCACACTTAAATTTTAAAAGTAAGCTGATTTTTTAAAAATGCTAAGTAGAGTTCCAGTGGCATCTGACTGTGGCAAAAGTCCTGATGAAAGACGACAAATGGCTGCAGCCCTGGCCTGAGGAGTGTCCCTGTCCCCTTCCTGCCTAAGGGACAGTGGATTTGGGTCCCCAGCCTCCCTGAAATGAGGGATACACAGACTGGGCCTCGATCTCCCACTGTGTCCTCACAGCCCCAAGACAGAATGCCATGCGGATTGGCAGGGGACCTCGCTGTGGGGTTGGTGGAGCCGACCTTCCGGGCCACAGGCCCCACAAGATCTCTGAGGCCACAGAGCGTGTCCACAAAGGTGACCTCCAGGGATATATGGGCCAGGGCACAGGAATGGCCCAGGCAGAGGTGGCCTGGGCCTGGGCAGAGGTGGCTCAGGCTGGGCCTGAGGCATCCAGGGGGCTCAGCATTGCATCTCCTTGGAGAGGCCATCTGTGACTGCTGGGCCCATGAAGAGGCTTCTCCCCAGTACCTGCCTGTTCTGCCCAGGAGAGAACAGCCAGTCCCACAGCCCCAAATGTCTCTGTCCTCCAAAAGGCCAGATGTGAATCACACGAATTTACAGCCCGGCCTGGTGTGGGATTTATGAGTCTGCCTCCAGCCGGGGCTGGCAAGGAGTGGCCGCTGTCAGCCCACCATTGGTGCTAATGGATGAGGCTATTCCCTGCAAGACAAACTCCCCTCTGTGGCAGGCAGCAGAGGGAGAAACATCCAGGCTCTAGGGCCAGCCCCATACCTGTCCCAAAGCCAGATAGCTCATGCCCTCCCTTGGACCTGCCCACGATGGGACATACCACACTCGAAGCCAGAATGGATCTCTGAGGTAGCCCAGAATACACACACACACACACACACACGCATGCACATACGTAAAACGGGATTAGCTGGTACATGGAGCTGAGCATTTGCTATTTTAACTTTGTGTTTACTTTCATGGATATATTTTAAATTTTGAAAGTAAGCTGATTTTTACAAAACGCACACACACACACGCATGCATGCACACACACACACAGTACACAGATGAGGAACCAGGGTCCAGAGAGGAATGGGCCTTGCCCGAAGTCACCCAGCAGCACAATGGTGAAGCTGAGACCCCAGCCCACAAGCCCCCTAGACTGGTCGTTTCAGTGTCCGGTCACAGTGGACTGTCATATGGCCACAGGGGTAGTTTTCACCTCCAAATGTAGGTGCCTCTCCAGAGAAGAGACAGACCTGGGTTTGAGTCCCTGCCCCACCACTCTATGTGTAAAAGTCACAACCTCACTGTGCCTGTTTTCTCACTTGAAAAATGGGGCTCAAAATCCCAACTTACCAAGGTTCTTATGAGATTCAAGTGAGAGGATGCAGGCAGAGCCGCAGGACAGAGTGGGCCCCTGGCACATGCTCCCTGAGTGGTGACAATGGCTCTCCACCATCTCTCGTGCCTCAAGGGGCTCAAGGCAGGTGGTTCAGGGGTTAGGGCCAACCATCTACTTCAGTTCCCGCCTGGCCCAGAGCCCTGACATTGACCATAATAAGGAGCTGGCAAGTAGAATCACAATAAGGGATTTTACTTTTGTTCCAAATACATATTCCAGGTCTTGCGTAATCTAAGTGATAATACTGATTAATAGGAGTATCTATTATACATGTGTTATGTATGTGTATTTTACATAGATATATAATACATGTATATCTGGATTTATTATATGTGTATATATATAGATATATATGTATGTATGCAAATTAACTTTAATATCTACAAAACACTTAAAAATGGATATTAGATCACAAGTATAACCTCAACAATGCCCCCAAAATATATATACTGTACAGGTATTATTTTATTCTCCAATTTTCCTTTTTTTTCCATCTGATTGCCATCCCTACTGTAATAAAAAAAAAAAGGAGAGTCTTTTTGTCAAGAAATTGCTTAAAATTCCTTTCAATCGCCTCAGATATTTAAAGAAAACGCACAGTTTTCTTTGTCCCATCTTTTCTCCTTGGCTACTTCCCTACTTTTCCCTACAAATATTAAGCATTATTCACATTGCAGTAAGTTACACCCATTAAATATAAAAAAGAGGAACAATACCACACACCCTGAAATCTTTGGGGCTACTAATTTCTAAAAAGATTACTTCAAGCAGTAAAGTTTTCTTTTATAAAAAAGAAAGTTTAAAGTTTCATCACTCAAATGTAGCCTATCTAAAACACCTGGAAATGATTTCAAAGTTCTCAAAGTCACTATTCTAATAGGTATTACTTCCAAACCATTACTGGCCTTTGAAATATAGAAGCTAAAAGCAGACTGCACAGATCAAATACTACAGATAAAAGCATTTTGAAAAGCATACGGTACTATGAAAACATAAGGTGGTAGTATTAAAAATGGATTTGGACATGAAATCCCAAACTTATTCATTTCAGTGATTCCGTAGTGCTTGGATGAGGGCAGAAAATAGTGAGACTTTCATCCAGATCCAGTTCAGCATCTTACTGGGATCATTTCAGGCCAGTCAGCTGTAATCAAATTACACTCCATCCAGACATGATTAGAAACAAACTGAGGTTTTGGTCAAGTGCCACAGGTTTTTCACTCAAGGCCATCATGCTCACTTTCTTGGAAGACACTTGGAAATTATGTGATCAAATCTGAAAGTAATTTTTCAAGAGGTGTGTGTGGTCTTTCTGACAAATAACTTTATATTTGCAACTGACTTAAAATCTCTGGCTGTAACTAATTAGTGATAAAATAACAACAATGAACATGGAATACAAGCTAGAAGAAATCTTAGACTCTAAAACACATGTTAACAGAATGAAATTTATAATATCTGCTATTATATCTCATCTATCAAATATAGCCAAGAATATGGAAGAAAAAAATTGTTAAAGATACACCTAGTAGGAATTTTTTAAAAAAAACATCTGCTGAGACAAAGAAGGCCGGGCATACTGCACGTAAAAGTAAAAATACAGGCCGGGCACTGTGGCTCACGCCTGTAATCCCAGCACTTTGGGAGGCCGAGGTGGGCAGATCATTTGAGGTCAGGAGTTCAAGACAAGCCTGGCCAACGTGGCAAAACCCCGTCTCTACTAAAAATACAAAAATTAGCCAGGCGTGGTGGCAGGCACCTGTAATCCCAGCTACTCAGGAGGCTGAGGCAGGAGAATCGCTTGAACCCAGGAGGCGGAGGTTGCAGTGAGCCGAGATCACGCCACTGCACTCCAGCCTAGGTGACAAGAGTGAAATTCCGTCTCAAAGAAAAAGAAAAAAAAAGAAGTAAAAATACATAAGTAAAATCAGGTGTTTTGAAAATGTATGGAACCTACTGAAATAATTAAAGTATAAGCAGAGGAAGCATATTTCCCTTTAGCAGTGACAAAAAGTAGAATTATTCATGGATAACCACTTCTTAGTAATCATGCAGTCATACTCACTACTTTAAGCTTAACTGCGTGCTTTAATAAACATTACATTATTTGAGTTTCACAACACCATGAGGTAGAAAGACCTTGTGAACTTATAAAGAGAACAGCAACAGTAATGAATTTGAAATATGACAAAAGAGAATGTGAGAAATTGCCCAGGGACAGAGATTATATACACTTACAGTACAGTGGCTCTTGACACTGTGTAAGCAAGAGCTTAATACATATCTGTTGAACTGCACCAAACTGGTAATACATTCAATACCACTTTTATTAAAAGAAAGAAAGAAAGAGGTAGGAAAAAAAAGTACAAAAGCACCTGTGTGAGGGGAGCACTATTCGAAAAACTATAGAAGGCTATAAGGTGATTTGTGATCAGTGGTTATATCAGAGAAGTGGTAGCAAAGATGAGGAGACTGTTTTATTTGAACACTTCTTTATTGTCTGGATTTTCACAATAAGCATGTATAACTTTTGAAATTCAAATTAGTGAAGCCAAAATAAAAATCTACCAGCTAAATTTGTTAACAAAGAATGGGTATTGCTTTTAAAACAAAAAAAAATTGAATTACTTATTTTTTTTAAATGTAAGATAAAACACCCTAGGATTTTGCTATTGTTTGTGACTACTGGATCCTGAAAATAGAACAGTTAACTTAATGATCACATATACTTGACAGAGATCTTGGTAGAGAAAGAAATTTAGATTCCATTAGTCCGTATTGAGCACCATCAGGTATTAGACACTGTACTAAACAGCTCTGCAGTAACTTAGGACTTAGAAAGCACCTGTACTCAATTCATGCACAGCCTTCCTCATACATACCCAATTATATCCCCTTTCAGGTTTACACATAAGCAACCCCTATACTTTGAACACAAAGTCAAAGATAACTATTTTCTACTTGTCAAATACTTCTATTCATGAGAGTCCATGGCATTATTACATTTAAGAACAGTTAACTTGTCCTTATTTTGCCTAAACTTGGAGGCACTTAGCTAGAGTAAAATTTGGCAAAACAAAAAGATGACTCATTTTGTCAGGCATTGTAAACTGCCTATCAGAGTATAAGGCATATTTTGCAACTTAAATTCTAAAAAAGGTCATTCTTCCCTCCCCTGCCTCATAAGTGATTGGCTGTTACTGACTACACCTAGCTTTCTATTACTATGTCTACTTTAAATTAAGAGGCCAAATCTATTATTTGGAAATACACATGGCTCAATCAACTGAAGGTGCTCACAAAAATCTTCAACCTCTTTCAAGAACTCTTTACATGCCATGCAAACTATTGTTCCATCTGGGCTCTCCCACCCAACTCGGGGCCTCACTCTCCTCATTCTGGAACACAGTGCTGTCGCTAACACTGTGAGCAGCCACAGTGGCTGAACCAGGCTACTCTCTGTCTGTCTCTGCTTGGCACTGGAAAATTCCTTTGTCTTTATACTTAGCAGCAGTGTAATCTTAGAGAAAGATCTTTAACTGGAGAAGACTTTACTGAAAACTCACTTGGGAGTCCCTAGGGGAGTTGAAAACAGATCATTGAAATCTCTTCCGCAGTTGGGTTTGGTCAGTAGAGCCACTGGGCTGACTGGATCTTCAGCCCAAGTGCAATCCCAGTTCCCTTATCGGGAGGCACCTATACCATTCCAGACTAGACCAAACTTCGCTCTTCATTTTGATAAAACCGAACTGCTTCCTAAGATTCATTCCGTACTTATTTCTTGAGAACTTTGTTCAAAGCAGACTACTAAATACTGTCAGGGACACAAAAATGAATCCGGTGCCATACTCAAAGAACTTATAATATCTAAGTCTTAAATTGGTAGGACACAAAGGAGAACATCTCAGTACTGACTTACATTTAAAGAATGATCAGAAAAACACAAAAAGCAGCTATTAATAGAAATAAAATAGGATATACCTTCCAAAACATCAGGGAATTTGAAAATGCAGAAAAGTTTAGTCAAAAATGCAAATTATTAAAATCAAAGCATAAAATAATCAAGGACAAAACATATCAGTGATAATAAGGGTGACCACATAGAACTCATTGTCCAAGTTAGGATTTTAAACAGTGAAAGGAGACACTATTAATAACTTCTCCAAGACGACAGGCAAAAACCAGACGTCCTCAGCAACCCAGGTTGTGAGGCCTCCCTAGTTATGAAAATAAATAGCTTGCTTTACTCAAAACGAGAGATGGAGTTAATGGGTTCACATGCTCAGCTTTGTTTCTGCTTTTCCACAGTCCTGTTTTCGGAATCAAGTAATCAATAAGGCAAAGAAAACAAAATAGGATACACAAAAAACTATATGATGAATACAAAGAACAAAACTATGGATCTGCTACATTTTAAAATAAATTTAAACTTGGTAATGATTTGTGGCCTTGGGAAATACTGTATTTTTATATCATATAGAGTTCAATATCAATACATTCAAATTATCATTATAATTATACTAGTAAACTGTCACTTTCTGCCTGTTTGGGCTTTTCTTAAAAACAATTTCATATTTTAGCATAGGTTTAATGAACTTGGTTTCGGTTATAAACTTGTCTAATCTCATAAGGGGAAATTTTTCAAATGTATTATACAAAAAACTATGGATGTATCTGAATTATGTAGAAATCAGAGTTTAATGAGCCAAACTCAAATCTAGAAAACACTCAGAGTTACTCTGAGGAGTGAAGATATTTAGAAAGACTTAAGTAAGACTAATGTTCTATTACCCACAAACTCCTACAGCTGTGTTTTCAGGCTGTGAACAGTGCTAGGGCATCTCATGTCTGGGCAGATGAATACATCTACAAATGAAAAACACACAGTCAACCTTGTTGCCTACTCCAAGTTCTATACCTCTAAACTGATGTAGGCCCTTGGACGAAAATAATTCTCGGTGAACACAGTGAACATTAGAATCAACGAAGATGTACACAAGCTAGTGGCCACATCCTAGAAACTCAGGTTTCCTAATAAGCTGGACCTTCAGTCTCTCTTTGTGATTTACTGTCCCTCAATTTTCCCATATGTAACCTAGAAGCTAGATGCCAACAAACTAATGACTAACTGTAAGAATATCTCCTAGAACTTCCACAGACTCCATTTTCCTCCGGCTCAAACTTCTATTCCATTTCTGTGCCCAGAAGCAGCACCTGGGAGGGAAGCACACAGTCATTCATGTATTCATTCCCACCCATACTTGAACATGCATCCTAGTAAAGTGCACCCAGGCTCAACATCAGAGATAAGCCTGAAGAATGAAGACCCTTGCCCCAGGAGCTCCGAGACACTAACTGAAAACACAAATAATGTAAAGGAATAGATGTTCTAAGAGAGATCTATTAAAAGAAGTATAGGAAATCAAAGGAAGGAAGGAGCCAGATGTATGTGTCTGGTGCAGTTGGGGAAGGCTTCCAAGAGGAGGTGACATCTGAGCTGGCAATGAAGGGAGAAAGAACACTTGAGGAGAAGAGACAGTATGTGCCGAGACACAGAGGCATGAAAATTGTGGTATATTCAGAGTGCTGAGAACTGAAGCGTAGGGAGGTCAGCAGACAGAGAACAGCAGACAGAGAAGAGTGTCTTTCCAAACTGAGCAGAACTGATAGATCCTCACTGTCAGCTTCTCTCTTCCTTTTGAGGAGCCAGCTATTTCTCCGCCTGTCTTTTCCAGTGGTTTTGCCCCTTATGAAGGGAAAGACCTGGGTTCTAGATCAACTCTCAAACTATCAGCTGCCCAAGTTTGGAGGAGACCCAGCCTCTCTGTGTCAGATTCTTTATTTATAGGAGAAAGAGCCTACAGCACCTATGAAACTCAAAGGTTCTATATGCAGAGTGTCAAAAATCATTAGAGCACATTTTCATTTTTAATAATCATAGTAAGTGAGGAGAATCAGTAATAGTATTTCAAATAATCTCACCTACACAACTATACAGAAAATAAAATTATAGCTAACAAGCAATGGCTGGGATAGTGTAATTTGTTGAGCAAGTCAAAACCCTTTCAGTTTTTTAATATGCAAAATGAAGAGAAATTTACCACCAAAGTTTATTTCAAGGCTTAAGAAAACAAACAAAACTGACTCAGTGAACACCTGGCATGCAGTTGGTACAAAATAAACATTGGTTAAATCTAATTTGATATATCTTTCAAGTGCATTAACAATTGTGGCATTGGCCAGGAGTGGTGGCTCATGCTTGTAATCCCAACACTTTGGGAGGCCAAGGCAGGCAGATCACGAGGTCAGGAGTTCGAGACCAGCCTGGCCAACATAGTGAAGCCTCATCTCTACTAAAAATACAAAAATTAGCCAGGCATGGTGGTGGGTGCCTGTAATCCCAGCTACTCTGGAGGCTGAGGCAGGAAAATCGCTTGAACCCAGGAGCCAGAGATTGCAGTGAGCCAAGATCGCGCCATTGCACTCTAGCCTGGGCGACAGAGAGCGAAACTCAGAAAAGAAAAAAAAAAAAATGTGGCATCATTGTTAGTATCAGTTAACAAAATAAATGCAAATATAATGAAACTGATTATGTAAACTGTTTAGAAAGTGAAAATTTACTATTGTCATTTTAGAAAAATTGAAGGCTTGTGGTTTTGAAGAAAAACAACTATTATACAATAAATCCACTAATTGCTCCATTTGTTTAGAGCTAAAAAAAAAACAAAACTCCTCTTTCCCTCCCACCCCTACTCCTACCCCAGGGGACATAAAATTTACCTTTGATTTCCAAAGCATATCAGATTTCTTCCAGCCATTACACAGTCAAATAATAAATTCAGATACAACGGTGAAGGAATAACAACTTTTACTTTAATTCTACGCTTGAATTAATAGACTCAAATCCTTTGAAATATGATCATCAATGCAATTATGTGCTGAACTGCTAAATTGACAGTCATCTGGGAAACATAAAACAAAACTAGTGACAATGTGCTTCTAATTGCAGGGGGTTCAGGATATTAGTGATATTTTATATTCTGCTTCATTGCTCACTAAACAGCATATATTTTCATAATAATGCTTTTTCCAACTAGAAACAACCAAAGGAGCCATAACTCAATTTCCAAGATGAAGAGAAAACAAAAATAAAAGAAAATATATACAATTGAAACAATGCCTTTAGCAGTTGGAAGAAAGGTAAGAGGGGTAGGAGAATGAAAAAAAAAAAGGCAAAAATAATTTAAATGACTGCTTTGAAGTCATTCTTCAGGTTGAAACAGCAGGCTAAATGAATTTCAACTCCTCTATATTAATGATTCGGTCATCTCTAAGCCTCCAATAATAAAAAGTGCCTGCCTGCCTGCCTGCCTACCAACCTGCCTGCCTGCCTGCCATGTGTAAGACTCTAGGCTAGGCAGGGGGATATAATCTATAACCTACATTGAGGAGGCCTTGATTGTGTTAACGAAACTTTAGCACAGTGAAGCCCAAAATCTACTCAGCATTCATATGTCCTTCACCCTACAGCTCTTTATAAAAAACAGAGTTATAGGCTACATGTTTTGCACATGAGCACTGGTGTGGACAGAGCACAGGCTCATGCAGGCACTCACATTGAAACTGCACTCGGTTCCTTGCTGATTTAACAAAAATCTGTGGGAAAGGCTGCCCCCTTGTGTTCATCTCAGTGCAGTTATGACCCTGCTAGAGCTGGAACTTTGCAGATGCCTTTTACCGTCCCATGATGGCTTTAGAGAGGGGACTTCAGCCTGCTCGACCTCTACCCAAAATCAAGGCCAGTGTAAATGAGACAGTGCCAATGCTTCTGAGCTTGTTCAAGTCCACGAAAGCCATTCTGGATCTCTCCTGAGGCACAGCCAAGTGAGGCTAGTCCTCATGGATCCAATCAGGATAATTGTTTTGTTTAAAAACCAAAAAAACTCCTGGTTATGAGAAGAGATCTTTGGAAGGATGGAATTCCTCTATGTCAAATGGCCTCTCGACCTCTGCCTGTCTGAATGTCACTTAAAGCAATCCACAGATAGAGAAGAGGGCACAGAGGGTACTGAAAACAGCAATGTAACTAAGAAATACAGGAAAACCCAAGATATGGGCAGTGGAAAAGGTGAGAAAGGATCCTGGAAAACCAACTAGGAGAGAACGAAAGGCCATAGAGATTCATCTACCTCAACTTCCTTTTATACAGATGCAGATTCAGGTCTGGAAATTCCCACAAAGTGACCAACTTGCCAGAGGTCCACCGGTAAAACCCAGTGCTGCTTGTCCTATCAGAGGATGCCTTATTTACTAGTTTGTGATCAAAACTGTGAAGCATCTATAAATAACTTGGAAGAATAAGCACCCAGTATGAGAAATGTAACCTAGTGATCAATATAGAACCAAACAGTAAGCAAAAAATAAATGTGAATAAATGATTAGGATATAAAATTAAGTAAATAAAGGTTTCATTTTTCAGAGGAAAAACTAGTTCATGCATATTTTTTTAAAAAAAAACACCTGTTTTTTTTCTTTTTACAAAACTCTGGATCCTGAGAAAGGAAGGATTATAAAAGACACCTTACATTCCTTCCTCCCTCTCTTACATTCCTCCACCTCCAAATCCCAAGTTCAAAAACAGGTAAAATTAGGGAGAGGCTATGTTAACACAGGAAAAGATGTTATCCAAAAGCCAAAAACTTCGAAAAATGGAACTAGATTAAAGGCCACCCAGGTATATTAAAATTAATTTATGCCCCTAAGATAGTTGGTTGCTCCAGAAGTTGACACAGAGAGAGAGAGAGACAGAGAGAGAGAGAGAGAGAGAGAGAGAGAGAGAGATCCTGGGCTTCACAAATATCCTAGAGTAAGAAGGCCAAGGACAGAAGCCTTTGGAGAGAGAGAGAGGGAGAAAGAGAAAGAGAGATCCTGGGCTTCACAAGTATCCGAAAGTAAGAAGGCCAAGGGCAGAAGTCTTTGTCTCAGGGAAGACCCTCAGGCAAAAGTAGTTCCGGCTGCTGCCTGCTGGCTCAATTGGAGACAGCTAGGAATGCTGCCGGCAAAATAAGACCTTGTATGAAAATGGGAAGGGCTGCTCCACCGAAGAGACTAGTACTGGGATAATTTTAACTGTTTATAATAATTTATTTGGTAATAACAAAGAAACCAGAACAACATAATGCTGGGTTTAAGCTGCAGTCCCAGCTTTAGCTCCCTAGTGAACTTATTTAAATCCACACACATGAATTTATTTCTTACTATAGGAACATGTGTATGTATTATGCATAGATAGAAGTCTGGAAGAATACACCGATAACACCTATAGGAACCAGCACTAGGAAGGCAACTTACTTGGCTTTTTCTATATAATTACCTTTACAGTAAAAGAATGGTCATAATTTACCTCTGTACGTAAGATGTCTTAACATAGACATTTAATGTATCACAAGAGATAAAATCATTTCAAGTTCTTACAGAATAAATGCTTAAAAATAGCCCCCAATTATTAAAGCTAAAAGTGACAGAATCAGATTCAAAAATCAATTATTGATATCCTCAAAATCAAACAATACAGGTTGGTAAATACATCAGAATAGAAAGCAGTGTCCAGAAACCAACTACAGTATGTGTGAGAAATGTGGTAGTGAAACAGTGGGGAAGGAAGCAGGGGCAGGGGCAGGTTTATTTGATATACTGTGCTGGCACAACACCTATGCATTGGGAAAAAAATTAACCTGAATACCTAGCTTAGGGGTTGCCTGACTCACGCCCTAGAAGGGCTTGGCCAGGCACATGAGAGTTATATAACATAAAACATTCAAAGAAAACTGCAAGAAAGAGTACAAATGCCAAAATAAATGGTAGAAAGTAAGAGAATTTTTAAAAAGAGGGAAAGCATTAGTGTAGCTTAAGTCTCTATACAACACACCTATGAGAATACTACACAAAACAACAACTTCAGGCAGAGGCAATTGAGTCTTGCCTTCCCTTGGGAGCAACCTTAGCTCAGGAGACTGGAAACCGGCTCCAAGTAGCTTCTGCGGGGTAATCTTGGCTTTACAAAAGGCTGGGACAATGTTCTGCCCTCCTGTTGACTAGACCATGGCACAGAGGAAAGAAGAGAAAGATACTCAGAATATTTCAGCTTCTCTAACGTCAAACAGCCTTGCCTTTTTCAGTCCAGGACGTAGCTGGGAGCCTCCCAGAACACACTGAGGGCAGGAAGAACCAGCTAGTTTCAGTGTACTCTCTGAGCTAAACAAAATATCCCCAGTGATAGCATCATCTTGGCTCTGGGAGTTGAATAATCTTAACACACTAAAATATCACTACCCTGATATTCTTTAATAAGAAATGTTCAGACCAAGAAAGTAAAATTTTCACCTAAAATTCCAGTATATTTATACTGAAAAGCCAATGTGTTCACTTCTAAAGAAATATTTCTATACTTTTATATCTCCCTTATGTACTTGAGATTTTTTTTTTTTAAAGACAGTGTCCCACTCTGTCACCCAGGCCAGGGTGCAGTGGCACGATCACAGCTCACTGTAGCTCCAACCTCTTGGGCTCAAGCAATCTTCCACCTGGGTAGCTGAGACTACATGAAGTGCCACCATGCCCGTTTTTCTATTTTTCTATTGTTTGTAGAAATGGGGTCTCACTATGTTGCCCAGGCTGCCTGAGAATATTTTAAACCTTGAAGAAATAAATGATGAACACTAAATAGCTTCTGGCTGCCCATGTATTCCCTCGCCTAAGCTTATTAAGTGATTAATTTATTCATGCATTCAGCCAATATACACTGAACACCCAAGAGATCTTCACCAGGAATAATTAAGTGTGAAGACTTGGGAGGCCCAGTCCTTGGGGAATTTGCAGTTAGTCCTCTCCAAATCAGCAGGTCTGGGTGTTAGGAAGGTAAAAGCTCTGTGCTCATCTACAAAGGAGAGGGGGACTTTCTTCCCTAGGCAATGATGAACTAACTCTCCTCACTCCATGTACAAAACCAGAAAAAGGCCAAGTGTTTTTTAAAAGACCATAATATATTTCATTCCAGGAAGATCCTACTTGCTTTCAACCCCTACTGCTCTTAATATAATTCTGGAGGTTCAGCTGAGGATTTTCCTTGTAAACGACATCTTACAAAATAAATATACCCTTTTATTTTAATAAAACAAATTATACTGCAATTGTGTGGGCTGCTTTGTATTTGTGAACCATTATTTTGCCAGAATATCACTTTAGAAGAACATATGCCATGCCCATTTTTATAGTTAATAACTTCTTGCAAAAAAAAAAAAGAACTCAAACTTTCACTCTGAATCCACCACACACAGCTCATGGCTTTCTTGATCAGGCATATGGCCTGTCATAGGAGAATCTGGGACAATGTGGTTATTACTGTTTCCTTCTCCACTTTGTCTTTAAGCTTGTATAACACATATGCTTCTCAGTAGAAAACTCTCTCCCTCCTCCTACTTTAAGCCACAGGTTCTGCATCAGCCACTCCTCCTTCTCTAAAACGTCTACTTGTGGAGTCACACTCCAGTCCGAATCTGGAGTGGGGCTCCAACATCAATGTTGACAATTCAGGAGTTTTAAGGATTCTCTCTTTGCCTTGTTTCTCAGAAAAACTAATTCCCTTTATCTCCCTCTGCCATCTCAAACTTCCCCTTAAAAGCTATCAAAAAGTTCTGAATCTTTGCAACACTGAATAACTAGGAATGGAGAGGGAAAGTCAGAGTTTCAGCAACAGACAGTGAATCTGATTTCTTTTCTACATGTATTGCTGGAGGACCTCTTTCAGATCAACTTTACTAGAACGAAAGAATCCTTTTCCCCCAGAAAACACATTTCCTTGATTAGTTCACATTTAACGTCTGCCACATGTCATGTTTCAGGTCATACTAGAAACATGTTTCTCTATCCAGTATCACCTTTCTCCTAATCATATACTTTACATTTTCTGGAAAGGTCAAAAGACCTGTCAAGTCTTTATAATAACTGCCACTACTCAAAATTCATACTTACTGTTGTAACTGAAAATCACCTTTCCCCAAAGCTATCTTCATAGCGTTTAAAAAATATCCTTTCTTTTTGAAAATTAAAAAAAAATCTACTTAGCCAATTTACCCTTGCCTTACAACTCACACTCCAACTGGACTATATCAATTTACGGGCATAAGAGAGTATATTTCCACCTTCTTCAAAGCCCTTTTGACAATCACTTGCTTTTCTGTTGGAAAAAATCAAACCTGAACTTATCAACAAGAAGACTATTATGTGAACCATCAAGGATATCTTCCCAACCTGCATGAAACCACATAAAAGTCAAATTATTTCCCCATTCTGTCATGTGCTAAAAATACTAAGAACAGAGGTCAAATGTCTCACTATGGGTTCCTTGAGCATGACCTTTGCTTGGCCCATTACCACCCACCTACTCTTTCCTGCTTCCTGTATCTGACATTTGACCTCCTAGGGTCTTATTAGTTTAGCTGAATTCTAGGCTCTGGCATCTCTGGCCTGCTCAGTGTTGGCATGACAACTATGCTGATAATTACTCAACTCACAAAGTACGTTTTCAGCATATCTTTGGAAGAGAATATGATCTGATGTCTATTCATTATTATGTGTAAGTTCTAAATAGTTCTGAATACAACTGTTTACTCTTTCAACTACTGTACCTGAAATGGGATTAGTAGAGCCAAAATCACAGATGGAAATGAAGAAACTGCAACAAGTCTATCAGCTGAGTTTGCAGGAGGTGGCTCTATGGCAGGGAGACTGTCCTTTCTCTGCCAACAAGAAGCAAGAGGACCTAACACTTGAGAGAAGATGGCCTCACGAGCATTTCCTCCAAGCTTATAACTAGGGAAGCCTCAAGCTATGAACAGCCTATAGTCCCTCTGGCACTTGACTCAAGACAGTCTTATATTTCAATGTCTGTGTAATACTCACTGGACTCCTCATCTCCACTTCTTCCTAGAACCGCATTACTATCCAATTTAGTCAAGGTATCATCTAATGATTTGCTAGCAAATGCTCGTTGTGGCTTTTCCATGCATCTACCAGTTTTCAGAATCTTATTCTTTCCCAAACCTTCCTTCTTCTTAACAGATGGCTATGCTCTCTACATTGTTGAGTTGGGAGAGACTATAAACCTTGTATTATTAATCATTTAAGTTGTTCACTGCATCTTTTATTTTTCCTCTTTTCCTACCCGTCTTCCACTGATATAACAAGTAGAATCAAACTCCACTAAATACACAGACACGGACACACACACGCACACGCACACACACACACTTCCTTGACTCAACTATTCCTTCAAACTCTTAACCCATTTTGCTCCTTTCTTTAACTGACAAATTTCAACAAAAACTATTCCAATTATCTCTTATTTCATCTTCCCTAATTATCTGGCCTCTACATTGTTAAATGTCGTTTAAGAGTAAAAGAGGAATATACATTTTGAAGATGGAGGGGAAGAAAACTCCCATTAAATAATCCTTTGTTCTTACATAATATCTACAGCAGCAATGGGCTTATTAGTAGATAAACAGTTATTAGATTATGAAGCTGTATTAATCTATGTATTCAAAAGAACTTATATAGTCATTGCCAGTTACTTCAGACAGTGAAAATGAGAAGTAACAGACTCATCTTAAGTTGTAAAATAAGCATTTTATCAACCTGTATGCTAACAACCTATTCTGGGTGATAGACAAGGGGACTCCCATCTTCTCATAACCTGCTCAGCAGCTTCAAGGGCTGAAGAAATCAGTAGGATGTCACATCTGTAAAAGGCAACTATAATCCTCTGGTTGCAAAGCGTTGAATTAGAGCACACATAAAAATATGATAAAGAGAATATAGCATATCAAATCAAAGAAATTCAGTCCAAATTATACTAAGATTCAGACCATAAATGATTTCCTTTGAGAAGAATACAAATCAAAATCAAATCTAAATTAAAAATTAAAATATAAAGCCATCTATGATAAGCAGGAACCAAGACTTAAAGATAATACATAATATACTTGAAGACTGTAATATATAAAGAATGGGTTCTTTAAGGGTAGAAGGAAAGATACAATGTAACAAGTCATCAATAAGACATCAAGAGAAAAGGAAAAACCTTAAGATGGAAACAAAGAGGTTAAACAACTACAGATACAGAACTAGATAAACATCTCATCTTAATAAATATTATTATGGGATCATGGAAAGTTACTTAATCTTTGTGTCAATTTTCCCATCTGTGAAATGTATGTATCTCACCTGGCAGGGAATAAAGAAGATAATCACTTCCAAATATTTAGTGTAATTTCTAGCACATAGTAAGGCCTAACATGTTAATTATTGTCATGAATATAATCAGTATTAATACTGGTCTCCATTACAAATAAACTGGATAGTCAATCTGATTATCTATGAGCGTGAAGTACCAAAACTGAAATAAGAAACAGTAAAAAGAACATGAAAGGGACAATAACAATTAACAACTAACCAAATATAGCTGATTTCATGGGAGCTAATATCCAAAATTTTAGGGACCAGAATATTCCTATGCCATTTAAACAGAATAAAGAACAATAAAAACCATCCCCCAATTTGTGATTTGTTTCATGCACCTGGCATAATGCTGATATCAAAACTCCACAAATACAAATATACACAAAAAACTACAGACCAAACTTACAAATATAAACATTTTACTAAACTACTGACAGACTGAGTTTGCTGCTCAATAACATACTTGAAATACATTCATCTAATACTGTATTCCAGAAATAAAAACTGGCTTAATACTAGGAAACTTGTTAATATGATTCATGGCATAAGTGGATCCAAAATAAAAACTTCATATGTGACACCTGAAAGATTGAGAAAAGACTATTTGATAAATCTCATTATCTATCCACATTTTAAAAATTAACCTAGTAAATAGAAAAAGGAGGATACTTCCATTTCATTATAAAAAGTAGCCCTAATCTCAGTTAACACACACATATAGTTAACATGTATATATAAATTCCTCTACCTTAACAAAGGAAACAAAGATTCTTATTGTACCACTATTTAACATCATTCTTAAAGTTGCAGCAAATGCATTTAAATGAAGGCAGGGAAAGCTATATTCAGAGAAGGGATTGTCTCCAAGAGAAAAATATACAGGTTAAAAAACAGGGGCAAGCCCAAGATGGCCAAATAGGAACAGCTCCAGCCTCCAGCTCCCAGCGTGAGTGACACAGAAGATGGGTGATTTCTCATTTTCAACTGAGGTACCAGGTTCATCTCACTGGGGAGTGTCAGACAATCAGTTCTGGTCGGCTGGTGCAGCCTGAGCAGTGAGAGCTGAAGCAGGGTGAGGCATCGTCTCACCTGGGAAGTGCAAGGGGGAAGGGAATCCCTTTTCCTAGCCAAGAGAAACTGAGACACACGACACTTGGAAAATAGGGTAACTCCCACCCTAATACTGTGCTTTAACAAGTGTCTTAGCAAATGGCACAGCAGGAGATTATATCCCACACCTGGCCTGGAGGGTCCCACGCCCATGGAGCCTCCCTCATTGCTAGCACAGAAGTCTGAGATCTAACTGCAAGGTGGCTGCGAGGCTGGGGGAGGGGCGCCCGCCATTGCTGAGGCTTAAG
>NW_012099388.1:0-17188 GCF_000951045.1 Mandrillus leucophaeus | reverse complement strand
TTCTCACTCATAGGTGGGAATTGAACAATGAGATCACTTTGACACAGGAAGGGGAGCATCACACAGGGGGTCCTATTGTGGGAAGGGGGGAAGGGGGAGGGATAGCATTAGGAGATATATCTAATGTAAATGACAAGTTAATGGGTGCAGCACACCAACCTGGCACATGTATACATATGTAACAAACCTGCACATCGTACACATGTACCCTAGAACTTAAAGTATAATAAAAAAAATTTTAAAAAACAGTATAGAAAGTATGATTTTTTAAATAAAAAAATGCTAAACTGTATACTTTTAAAAATAGTTAAGATGGTAGACTTTATGTTGTTTTCTTACCACGAATTTTAAAAGTAAGCACATACATGGACAGAAAAAGACTGATGGTTACCCCTATAGTAAGCAATAACTCTTATTTGGCGTATCTGCATTTTCAAAGTTGAGACTAAGTGACTTCTTTTGTTTGTTTGTTTGTTTGAGAAGGAGTTTCGCTCTTGTCACCCAGGCTGGAGCACAATGGCGTGGTCTCGGCTCACTGCAACCTCTGCCTCCCCCAGGGTTCAAGCAATTCTCCTGCCTCAGCCTCCCAAGTAGCTGGGATTACAAGTACCTGCCACCATGCCCAGCTAATTTTCTATATCCAGTAGAGACGGGTTTTCACCATGTTGGCCAGGCTGTCTTGAACTCCTGGCTTCAGGTGATCCGCCCACCTCCACCTCCCAAAGTGCTGGGATTACAGGCGTGAGCCACTGCACCTGGCCTTATCTACATTTTCAAATGGACCAATATTATGGCCCACTCTATACTGAAAGTTATCTTTTAAAAAGAACTTTGCATCATTAACTATATATAAAACTACATTAAAATAAAAAAAATTATAATAAAAGAAATCAAACAAGAAAACACAAATATACAAAACTGAAAATGAAAAAGATAATATTTACCAGATAGAAAGAATCAAGTATTTTATGAATCAAGCCCAGTTAGTTTTAAAGGTGAACTATTTCAAAACTTTGAAGAAAAGGTAATTCTTACATCATATACACATTTCTCAAGAGCAGCACTATACAATACGGTAACCACTAGCCACACATAGTTATTAAGCACTTGAAATATGGCTAGTGCAACTGATGGGTAAACTTCTAATGCTATTTGATTTCAATCTATTTAAATTTAAGTAAGTGAATGTAGCTAGTGGCTACCAAATGGAGAGTGCAGCTTTAGAGGGTAGAAAAAATGAAAGCTTCCCATTTTGGTATTATGATAGCAAGAAAATAATGGCCATTTTAACTTATAATGCAAGAAAATTCTGGATAAAATGCTAGTACATTGAACCTAAAAGTGTTTGAAAAGAATATGCAATGATCGAGTACTGTTTTTGTTTTTGTTTTTTTTTACCTAGGAATGCAAGGACGCCTTAATAATCAGGAAATTAAATATAATTCATGACATCAATTACAGTAAGGAGAAAAATGCTATAACTTTGTCTTCAGATGCCAAGAATACATCAATAAAATTCAGTATCCATTCCTGATTATTTACAAAAAAATACTTTCCCAGCACAATAAATAAAAGATATCATGAATCGACAGGCATCAACAAACCTGAAACTAAAACACCAGAAGCATTTCCATTAAAGTCCGGAAGGAACTAGACAAAATAGCAACTATAATTATTATTATTTACCATATTCTTATAAGCAATATGAAAATAAAAAGAAATATGACACACAACTATTAGGAAAAAAGAATAAAATCATTATCTGTAAAAGAAAAGCCATTAAAATCAGTTGAAACTCTTAAAACTGACTATTAGGTTTTCACTGATTAAAATAGATTATCTCCAAACGGAAATGTTGATAATAAAGTACATTTAATAAAAATCACTAGTAAGTGAATTAAAAACATTATAAAAGTAACACAAAGTCTTAAGAACCAAATACTACTGAGCTTTCCCTTGAAATAAATTAAATCAAATTTGCTAGTAAAACTCTTCAAAGGTTTCTGACTCCTAGATTATCCCACGTGACTAAGGATTCACACACACACACACACACACACACACACACACACACACACACACATTATCAACACTGACGGAATTCCTACTGACCCAGCAACCAACCATGGCAGAACTAAAACCAGTTCAGAAAAAGGCTAATTAATATTCATTATTTTCCTCATGCTGTGAAAAGAAGAATATCATGTTTCCTCTCAGAATACGTCCCTCAACTTTTAAAGATTTAACCATATGGAAGAGATCTAAAGGAGTATATGAAAAGGCTAACGATTTGGAATCCTAATTCAATTTCCCCTCACATTTTAATAGGAGCCTGTAGCAAACATTTATTTTTAGAGATATTCTCAGCAGGGAACTGAATAAAAGGCTATTGTGTGCTAAACATGGTGAGGTCTCTCTGGTCCCATCTATACTAACTTTATAAACATCAGGTTAGAATTAAATAACTTTAAACTTTAAATCAACTATTTCCAGACCACAAAATCTATTCTACACTTATCAGCACATATAAGTTCTCTAAATGACTTATAGCTGAGTTCAAATGTGAAATCTGCATTTTTCAAGTGCCAATAAAAGAACTTTCCTTTGGACTTCGAATAATGCTGAATTGTCCAAGAATGCCATATAATGTTTTCATTTCCTTTTCCAACAAAAATTTTCATCTGCACTTTATAAATTTACTGACTCCATATCAATTATGATGAAAAGCATATGGGTATCAATCATACTGGTCTCCACTATTTTCTTATTAAATAGGAATTACAACTTTTTCTCAAAGTTTAACAAAAGTAAAAAAGATGAAGTTTACAGGCCTGCCCTGATCACTATGAACATCTCTTTATATGTGTCCTGTCATGTGTCTGTTAAAATGCAGAAGGAAACAAGAAATTATCTACGACTAGCAATGTGGTTGTTTTAAAACATATCCACAAATACTTTGACATGCCTCCCATCAAAAGGCAGAGTCAGTTCCCTCCCTTTGAACATGGGCCAGGTGCAATGACTCACTTCTAATAAACAGAATGTGGCAGAAGTGGGGCTGAAGGCTTTGAAGGCTAGGTCATAAAAACATGATATACCTTCCTCCTGGCTCTCCTTGTTGGGTCGCTCACCTGTAAAACTTAGCCACCATGCTGTAAGGAAGCCAAGCAGCCATATGGAAAGGCCTTAGTTCCACTCCCAGCCAAGGTTCCAGACAACAACTGGCATCAGCCTCCAGACATGTGCTTGAAATAGCCTCCATATGACTTTAGCCCCAGCTTTGGGCCGTCTCAATAGACACCACGTGGGGTCAGGCGTGGTGGCTCATGCCTGTAATCCCAGCACTTTGAGAGGCTGAAGAAGGTGAATCACCTGAGGCCAAGAATTTGAGAGCAGCCTGGCCAACATGGTGAAACCTCGTCTCTACTAAAAATACAAAAGTTAGCTGGGCATGGTGGTGGGTGCCTGTAATCTCAGCTACCCGGGAGGCTGAAGCTGGAGAATCTCTTGAACCCAGGAGGAAGAGGTTGCAGTGAGCCGAGATTGCTCCATTGCACTCCAGCCTGGGCAACAAGAGGGAAACTCTGTTCAAAAAAAAAAAAAAAAAGACACCACATGGAAGAGACAAGCCATTCCCACCAAACCATGCCTGAATGGCAGATGCTTGAAAAAATAAGGACTACCTGTATTTTAAGTCACTAGGCTTTGAGTGTTTAATTATGCAACAACAGGTAATTGGAGCATATAGATTATTTCAGCCAAATGCAGCCATCTTATTCTTTCCATTTCAAAACTACCTGAGAAAACAAATCTGTTTCAAAGAAAAATAAAAATGCACTGACATACCTGGTGGCAGTCAACTCACCCTAGAAAGCCAAAAGCTGGAACCCCAGCATATATTACCTGTGGCTGCCAACTAGCCTTCTCTTAGGCAGTTTTCTTCTCACCCCTTAATATACCAGACTCTTTGGCCTCTTCTGTCCTATCTTAAGCTTACTCCTAGCTTTGAAAAATTGCTTTTAATAAACACCCTGGCTTATGAGACTGCTGCTACTGCCCACATATGCTACATACTTTTAATCAAGGAACAAGTAAAATTTGCCTAAAAAGGTAATCCTATGACTTTAAGGCAGGTAACCAGTTCAAGATGTTTTAATGAAGCCATTAAAATGGGTTATCCATCGAACTAAGTAATCGTATCAAAACATTTACTGTTCCTCCTAATAAACACTAGGGAGAGAAATATCCTAATTACTGAAATAAGGTTTTTAAGAAATGTTAAAAGCTAGAAGCAATCTTGAAGATAATCTAGTTTAGAACTTTTTTTAAGCCACTGGGAAACTGACAAAATCCAGGGAAGATCTTCATGACATAAGTAAAAAATGTTTACCTCACTCCATGTCCACTTAGGATGTCAACCTGTCATCATATAATGACAATTTTAGACTTCAATTCTGTTTGTATTTTACCAAAAAATTATAAATACAATTTTGTTAGTATTTTATAGCTACAGCAATAAAATATACTCCATGCAATGTTATTTAATGCTTTATCTTTAAAGTTGAGGATATATGACAAATCGCAGTTAGGATAAACAAAAGTATCCCTGGGAATCCAGTCTTCTTATAAAAAAATTAAAAGTGGCTGTTTCTATTTCTATCACAAGAAATATTAGTAATCATTGCTTCGTTTCAAATCATTTGGGAAAACAAGCCCAGCAAGGTTACATAACTGGCCTGAGGCCATATAACTAGTTAGTGGCAAAACTATGGCCGTAATTTTGGTATACTCATCCTTCCTAGTCATGCAGGGGACTCAATTAGATTTCAATTAATAAAAGAAAAACAATTACTATATGTTTCAATTCAAAAAGTCCCATCAAAGTGGCTGGTTGCATTCCAATTCCTTCAGTGTTACACTCAAAATCCTTCTGGTGGACTATCTTTCTCTTTAATGTAAAGAAAACAGAACCTTAACGGAGGCACCTCAGGCATCACCAGGTGAATGGAAAGCAAATGCAGCTCTAAGAGTGTGGACTGGCTATTCAAAAGCCATTCACAACCCCAGTAACTTTTGCCTTAACTACAGAGGCTGGAAGAGTAAAACACTCAATCTCGGGCCTCCCCGGCAGCTAGGAGTGGACATATGACAAAATTACAAAAATGACAATATATACAGAAGTCACTAGAGAGGCCATTTCTTTCCAAATAAAAACATCAATCCTGTTAGAAGGTCCCTTGTACTCTCTTCCTGTGAGGAATGCGGATATGATTCACAGAGATATAAGGCCATCTTGCTTCTATGGGCACAAAAGCCACATGCTGAGCCACTGGCTCCCTGATGACACAAAAGAGTCGTGACACCAGTCCTGGACTGTCCACCCTTGGGCTTCCTACTGAGTGAAGTTTAAGACTCTGCAGTTAGTTTTCTGGTTACTTACACCTAAATACAATGCTAACTCGTATAGGAAATAAATCTGACTTTTCCTCTTCTATCTAAACAAAGTAGTTGTCCATCTGGCTTAGTCTTATATAAGTAAATTTGCTAAACAAAATTTAGTCAACTTCATCCTTACCCCATGTTGTGCTACCCTCTCACTTTTTTAAAAGATCAATAAAAGAAGTCAAGGTATATCTCTTCTCAAAGAATAAATGAAAAGTTTTAGCTTATAGTAGCTTTGTCTCCCTGTACCATATGGCAGAGCCAAGGCTGCCTTGGGAAGCAGAAGAGAGAGAAATGGTTTCTCTCCTTACACACCACTTAACCTCAGTCCTGGACACCATCTAGAAATTCAGCAACAGAAAGAAAAAAGAAAACCAGAAACCAATGCATGTCACATTCTCATCCTCTACTAGGGAAAGAACACAAGCACCAGGGCTTAATTAGAGAAGATCATATAAAAACCATTCACTCAGCAGAATACCTTTTCTTTCCCTTGAGCATCATGTTGGAGATATACCTCATGTTCCATTTAATCTGAGCAATACAGTAATCTCAAGGAAGGTTTATGAACAAAAGTAGGGTGTTTTCCATTCTTCCAATGTCCTTTTCTGATAAAGTTGGCTGTGGCAGCTTACAAAGGTATATCAAGTGTTAAGGTTAAATGGCATTTTCCAAAGGGATGAAAGAAAATAGGTAACAATGATGAGAAGCTAAGCATTCTACAAATATCATGCCAAAAAATTAAAGAAAGAAAAGAATATCTCTCTGTAGGTGAATGGCAACATGCTTTGGCAAATTTCTTGGATTTAAATCTATAAAATCCAGGCAAACCATTAGCTATTCTGGACCAACAGACTAGACTTTTCTTTAAAAAAGTTAAAGCTTTTTCTAAAAAGCTGAGAATTCCCAAACCAAGCAATCACTCAATAAATAGCTCCATAGCTGACAATGACCCTAAGGGTTCAGAATCTAACAGTACAATGGGATACAGTATTCTATAATATACTCTGGATCCAAGAGAAATTTCTTCATCTGAGTATTTAGGGTTGCACTAAGAATCCCAAAAAGTGAATTCTGCACATGAGGAGCAGAAGTCAAACAAGTGATAACATTAAGGAGATGAAGAATAATATTTACACATATAAACCGACAATCAACTACTCTTAGCAAAGCAATGCTCAAAGGATAAAAGCATTGGGGAAAAAAGCAATGACTTTAAATAGACCTTTACATCAGAATAGTTTCCAACAATTTAGAATCTAATCTCTAGAACCAGAAATGCCTTAGTCATCTAGATTGACTTTATGTGAGCAGGAATTTCCCCTCTCACTCTGAAATAAATGGAACTTCAGCTTGGGCTACAGCACTTACAAATTACTTAAGCAAAACATTTTTAAAACAGCTACTATAATTCACAGAAAGTAACTGATCTCCATGTTAGTTACTCAAATGTACTAAGTTAAAGATACCAGGGGAAAAAAATTATCAAACTAAAGAATAAAGTTATTCCCTTCAAAAATTTCACTAACGTTTCAGTGACAAGTTAGATAATCTCCTAAAATGGAATAAGGATATAATAAACAGCATCACACTACCTAGCACATTTCCTGGAGGTACCTCCAGTTCTCTTCCCATCAGAAGATACAGGTTTTCCAGAGCACAGTATGCCATGTGGGGGACTGGGGGGAGGTCATCTGGTGGAGCTGAGAAGCCTAATGGTACCTGGGCAAAGCAAAATGATTGAAGACAAGTAAGGAGGCATTTGGAAGTATTAATTGGTATTTGTAAAGTTATTTTTATTCACCAGTAAGATCTTGTATAGCAACATTTCATGTAAACCTGAAATATGAACATTTGAAATGGTGTGATACAACAAAAGTTTCACTTTATGAGTAAAATTTGAAATACTGAAACTTATCAAATACTAAAAAATTGTCTAGATTCCCATTTAATCATAAGCTTTATGGCTAAGTAATATAAATTCTGTTGTGACCTGGTATTGTCAGTTTAGGTGATCCCCATAACCCCTGGTTAAGTTATTTATATGAACCACGTCATACACCAGTTCTGGTGACTACTGTGCTATTATTTGAACACTTATTATTACTATTATCATTTAAAGTTGTTTTACTATTATAATGTTCTTCAAGTATTCAACAAGGGCTGGTGCTATTGCCAAGTAACACAAAAGAATGACTTTGGAAGGGTAGTTAGATGTGATAAAAATGCCAAAAAAAGGTCAGACTGCTATTATATGCTATATTGTTCATATGGAAGAGCATGCTGTGACATATTAGGAACACATTAATGAGAGAATAGAGTACATTTACAGCAAAAATATACAAGTACAAGTACATTAGATTTATTAGTTCCCTGTACATCATATTTATTCTTATGGAAATACTGTCTCAAATGATTCAAATTTTGCATTGTGTGAAGTCTTCAGAAATATATCTACCATATAAATGCAAGTACCCAGAAAGCATTTCAATTAACCAACCAACCAATCTTTGGTGCTCATAGGCCTGGGGTGCTGCCCTAATGCTATGAAGAGAAAAAATGGCTGAGATACAACATGTACAAAGATTACTAACATCACAAGCACAGAGTGACCAACAAAAAGGTAGTATAGGCAAGTAAATCCATAAAGGTTCAGAGGAAGGTGAGGCCCCTGTGCTAGGGTAGACTCTAGAAACTTCATGAAAATGAAGGCACATGTTACATCTAAATGTATGTGTTCTGACACAATGACAACTCTCAAAGTAGCTCTAAAGATGGGCTGAGAGATAGAAAGATTATAAGAACTGAATAGAAAGAAATGGAATTATCTACACAATATGACCATCCACTTAAAACAAGCTACAGGTAAGTTGTAATTAGTAAGACAGCTTAGCAAGGTGGCAAAAATGCAAGATCAATATACAAAAGTTAATTATACTTCTATAGGAATAGAAAATGCATAAATAGAATACATAGCAATAAATATAAAATATGTATATTTAAAACAATTTTTAGATTAGCAACAAAATATAAGATAGCTGGTAATAAATCTAACAAAAGTGATCAAAACGCTTTATAAATAAAACTATAAAACTTTATGAAAAACATTTAAAATGACCTAAATAAACGGATAAATAAACCTAATACATTCATGGAAGGAAAGATGCTGTATTATAAAATGCTGATTCACGCCAAATAGGTGTATGGACATAACGTAATTCCAATCAAAGCCTCAACAGGGCTTTTCATAGAAGCTGACAAGTTGACCATAAACTTGATATACAGGAGCAAAGAGTCAGGAACAAACAAGACACTAACAAAGAAAAACATGGTAAAGGGATTTGGTCTTTTTGATCTCAAAACATTGAAAAATGAAAACAGCACTGAACAGAGACAGTTAGAGACAACCAGAAAAAATAAAATTAGTCCAGAAACAGATCTATGTACATAAGTAACAATCTGATTTATGACAGAGTGGACAAGGCAAATTAGTGGATAAAGATGGACTATTCAATAATGTTGTAACAGCTGGATATTTATATGAGGAAAAAATGAACCTGGATCCCTTCTTCACAAACATTGAATCAAATATTTAAACATGAAAGGTAAAATATTAAACTTTAGAAGGAAACATAAGAGAAAGTTTTGTGACTTCAATATAGACTTAGATTCAATGTTCTTAAGATGCAAAAAGCAAAACCCATAAAATAATGATAATTCGACTGCATTTAAATTGAGAACTTCTGCCTATTAAAAGGTACCAAATGGAAAGTAAAAACAAGTTTTACACTGGAGAAGAAATTTGCAAAATTCAAAAGTAACAAGGAATTAGTATCCAGAATATACAAAGAACATCCGAAAAGCAGTATTTAAAACAATAAAGTAGCATAATAGAAAAACAGGGAAATGACTCCAAGGACTACTAATATCTTCACACTAGAACACAAGATTGATCAATGAACATATTACAAGAGTAATAAGGAAAATGTAAACTAAAACTGCAAAGCACCATATCATACCCATCAGACTGGCACAAATCTAAAGCACAAATCAAAACTGGCACAAATCAAAAACCACATTTTGGGGAGCATGTGGAACAACTGGAACTGTTAAATGCTCCTATTGGGAGTGTAAATCAGAACTACTTTGGACAATAAATTGGAATTATCTTGTTAAGCAGATTACCAAGGCAACTCCACTATAGGTATATTCCGTAGAATTTCTTGTAAATGTGCATAAGGAGACATATACAAAAATAATCAAGGTAGCATTGCTTAGATTTGAAAAAAAAAACAAAAACAGCAAATATATTGTGACAAAAAAATCGTATAATTAAAATGTACATTTAAGTAAAGGAATCCTATGCCACACTGAACAATAAACGAACTGCAGGAATAGGCATTAACATAGATTAATCTCACAATGTTAAGTTAAAAAAAAAAAAAAGGCAAGTTGTAGAATAGCTACAGTAAAATTCCACTTATACAAACTTTCAAAAGCATGCAAATGTGACAATATTCTTTAGAAAAGCACACTCGGGTTGTAAAACTATAAAGAAAAGCAAGAGAAGGATGTGGCAGACAGATGAAAGGTGCCCCTCCCATGATGCCTGCTTCCTGGTGTTCATGCCTTTGTTTTGAAGCCTCCTTCCTGAGTGTGAGTGGGACCTGTGACTTGCTTCTTCTAAAAAACAGAATATGGCAAAGGTGATGAGATGTCACACTGTGATTCTATACCATCATACAGGACCCTGTCTTGCTAGGAGACTCCTTCTAGTCTCTTATATGGCTTGATGAAGTAAGCCTCCAAGTTGGGAAGGTCCACATGACAAGAAACTGTAGGTGGCCTCTAGGAGCTGAGGGAAGCCAAAGGCCAGAAAAATCCGGGACTCTCAGTTCTACGGGTGCAAATATATGAATTCTGACAACAACCTTTAGTGAGCTTGGAAGCAGGTTCTTCATCAGTCAGTCTTCCAGATGAGAATGCACCCTGGCCAACATTCTGGTCACGGCTTTGTGAGACCCTAAGGAGAAGATGTCGCTAAGCCATGTGTGGTTTTCTAACTCACAGAAACTGTGAGATGGTAAAATGTGTAATGTTTCAAGCTGCTACATTTGCTGTAATCTGTAACATGCAGTAACAGAAAACTAACACAAAGGATGAACACAAATTCTGGGTAGGGGTTACTTTGAGGGTAGGTCTGAAATATTTCAGGTTTCTTTTTTAAGCAGTTGGAATTAGGTTTTATGGTGCTCTGATTACTGAAATAAGAAGCTATTTGAGCTGTCAATGTATTGTATCATTCCTGCTTAAGACATGAGACACATAAGCAACTGATTTCAACCTGTAGTAAAGAAACACTATGCAGAGATACACTGGATTGTTCACGGAATTTGTAATGCCAAATAAATCAATGTTTCACTAAATACAAATTTCTGGCTCATTTACCTTCACAAAAAAAGAAAAAAATTAACTGATACTTGGCCCTTACTGATAAACTGCAAACTATCAATTATGTCCAAGCCAAGATAATCAGAGATGAGTTTTTATATATAGTATATCACTTTCAGACTCCCATAAAATATAACCCTATACACACCAAGTGCTATGATCTTTCTTGCTAAATTAGAACATGCCAAAGCTCAACAACGAAGGCTTAACTGCCAGCAGCATTGCACTCTCCAAGGATTAAACTGCTAAAACTCATGGAATAAGCATTCAAGGCAAAGAAAAACCGACAACAGATTTTCTTCAACTGCTACCTCCTTCTCTCTCACTTGTAGCCAAGTACCAAAGCTTCCCTGGTTTATCTATAGACAGGCTGCTTCCTGGACAGAGAGGAGCACGTGTTTCTCTGCTCATGATGCTCCACGGTGCCAGCTGACAATTTCCTAGCTTACTGCTTTGTGCTGATCCAGACTGGCTACTTGGACCTCTGGCACTGTCTTCATCCTATGACCTCTATTATTTAATTACGATATAATTACAATGCATATATCTTGCTTACTTCCAAAAATGTTCTGAGACATCTCTAGCCTGTGATCTCTGTTTGCCCCTTGGCTCAGGCATTTTTAGATGCTGCCTGTTCACCTACTTACAGACCCTCCTGACCAGACTCAGGGTCAGCGTGCCATGCAACTCCTGCCTATCCCCTGCTCACGGCCCAACCTTTGGCCTGAGCCAGCTAGTTTTTGGATCTTCCTATTTCTCAAAGATTGGCCATTGTCCTGGCTCCAGCATGACATCTGCTCTTATCAGTTCTTTTCTCTAACCACAAGGTGATTCTTGCCTAGAAGAGAAAAGCCTTATAATTAAATAAGGCCTGAAAATTTGGTCCACATACTGATTTGGTTTCCTTAATGCTACTGAGACATACATGACAAACGTTATCAAAGCAACACAAATGGAGATACACAGTCACTCAAGTGTGCCTTTCCAGAGACAAAATAAATCTACCAATAAGATCATCGCCAGTCCCAACAAAATGTGAAAAGATATCAGACCCTTGAGAGACAATATCTAAATATTTTACTTTCAATTCTTACCCTTTGTAAAAACTCAAGAGGACTGTATTTGGGCCCCAAGACGAAAATTTTCTTTCCTCTTTGAGCCACACCACTGAACACTCGAGCAAATGCAATAAAAGACTCTTGGTTGTCTTCTTCCTGGAGCACAGGTTTAGGGGTCATACTTTCCACCTGTTGCTCGTCACCTGCCAGAAACAAAAGGATAATTAGTGCCAAGAATACCCTCTTAATTCAAGAACTGTCTGGAAACACAGAAGGAAGAGTGAATATGATGTTTGGTCCAGTTTCAGAAAAAAAGGAAACAAACCAAAACACCAAGAATGGAAAGAATATTGACAAAAACTATGATTAAAGCTTAGAAAGCTCAAGAACTAAAGGATGAGTGTCCCAAGTTAAGCAAAAAGGCAAACACTTTGCAACAGAGCCTACTTAGGAAAGTTATACCTCTTGGCTCCTCTCCTTTTGGACATGTTTCCAGGGCACTGCCATCTTGGGTGGGCTCCAAGGGTGCCTGTCCCTGTGCTGCTGCAAGCTTCTCTGCATACCTTTGTCTTGCACGCTTACGTCTCTGAGCAATTTCTTCTTGAGTGACAGGCCTACAGGATATCACAAATATGTTATCATCTGGCAACATCAAGCATCTCTCAGTTTAGTGAAGCAGGGAAACAGCAAGTATTGCTATGGCTGGGTAAGATGAAGATTGGTCCCAGCTGCATTCCAGGCAGTTTTCTCCAAGTCCTCTCCCTGTCTGTAGCAACAGGAGAGGGCCTATCAGCCTCTCTCTAATAATGCTGTGTCCCAACTATTCTGAGCTTATGAACTGACATGCAGGAGCCCAACTCCCTATCTGGAGCAATGTACAATAGTATGGAACCTTTCTCAGATGCCTATATTCCTTCTGGAAAAGGCAAAGAACAGGAAGAAGGAAGGCAAAGAGTGACAGATATCAGGGTTTGGAACAACCCTGGCAGGGAAACAAGCATAAGGCCTCAATAACCGGGGTTCAAGAGGAAGGGTTCAAGGTCAGGATGAGTACTGGCAATTCATCAGGACTAGAAGGTCAAACTGAAATATCAGCCACTGTGTTAGACCCAAGAAGTACCACCACAGAAAAGGCAGGGTGTGGGTGTGTATATGTGGTTTTCCCTGGGGATGAGAATGAGAGGGTGTGGAGAAGGTAATTAAGCCATTTTTCCTAAAGAATTACCCTCATGTCTGTCAGGATATAGAGAAGGCATTCAGAGTTTTAATGCCAAAAAGTTGTTGACAAAAGGGGAGCACTAAGTCAAACACAAATTCTGTTTGGGAGTTTGGGTTTAGAAGGTAGAAACCAGGCAGGTAGACTGTTTCCTAGGACTTGGCTCCCTTTCCATGTAGGGGTCCTTATGAACCTACCTGCATGCTCAACCCCAGCACATGAACAAGACCAATCCATGTCCTAAAGCTGATAGAATAACAGCATCTTTAGCCTCCTGATACTCCGGGACTGAGCATCAAAGCACTCAGGCTAATCCTATGGTCCTAACTTTATGCTCCAGCTCTGGAAGCTGGACAACTCTTCCTGGTCCCAACACTTTGTGCCTCTCTCCCGTGTTGTCCCTCACCTTTGACATTATGATTCCTGCTTTATTTCCCAATCTCAGACTTCACACCTAACTGATAACCTTCATCCGCATCTTGCCTTGCCATATTCCCCTCCCCTCTCTGTAAGCCATGGAAGCCATGCAGGTAGCCATTCTGCCTACTTGCCTTCCAAATGGCCACATACCCGTAGGGCTCCTGATTCAAAGTGGCCTAACTCCTTCTACCTTTCTAGTTCATGTAAGCTAACCTGGAAGGTGACTGCTTAAATCGTTGACTGTCCACTGCTATACTCTTCAGATATCTTCCTGCTAGACAAGACTTCTCTAGTCCTAGTGTCCAGGACTAGACACCACTTCTGCCTTCCTTAGCACCTGTCCCTCAAAATCAATGGTTTAGTTCCAAGAGCAGGCCCTTCCACTCACACCCACTCTGCTGCAGGTCACTGGGCTGTGCAACAGAATACAAAAACATGAGAAACAATCCTTGAGCCTGGCTTGGTCAGGTGCCTCATTAGGCAACAAAACTGCTGGCATTAGGGGGCCACACTACCACTGCAAGAGACAAGCTCCTCATTACAGGAAGCTCTAAATGTCAGAACTTTCAAATACGGAATGAACTCTGCTTCCTCGCAATTTCTAGCTATGGCCGCAGTTCTCTCCTCTGGAGCAACATCTAACAAACCTACTTCCCTCCCCTTTCCTTTGAATCACCTGCATTCATGCCTTCCCTGCCTCCCTTCTTTTCCCCAGGCTGAGCACTCTAGCTGTTCCTTCAACCAATCCTTAGACAACTTTCCTTGTTTCTAGACTTTTGTTAAAAACTCATAAGAATATCTGAAAAGTGTGAATTAAAATATAAATGCAGAACACATTTTTATTGTTAGAGTAGAAGGGAAAAAATACCAGAGGTATCTGCTAGTATCTACAGAGAAATGGTCTCTTCCAATGGGTTTATCACTATGATCCAGAGACTGTGTTAATCACTTTACATATATTATAGCACATAATTTATCACAACCATTCAATGAAGTAGATATCATATTCCTATTTTACATACAAGAAAAGGGAGACTTTGAAAACTTCAGTAACTCGACCCAAAGTCACACAGATTTTAAATGGAGGAGCCATCATTCAAACCCAGATCTGTATGGCTCTAAAATCTATGCTCATTATCACCAGGTTATGTCTTTCCTTCAGGAGGAATTAAAGATGACAAAATCGTCATCTTACATAAATGTGATTTCACTTTAGTTTTAGTGAAAAAAGAAGTGTATTTGTTCACCTTGCAGATTAAATCCTCATGTGCCTAAGTTCATGAAGTGATCTGGAATAATCAGCATGTACAGTCATTAAGTAAGCATCAACTGTATAGACGCTTGCTGTCTGTCTATGTTTCTATCCATCCATCCAGTTAACAACTACTGTGTGCCACGCACTGCTGTGGGCACTGGGAATGATGGTAGAGGGGAACAAAGTAGATAGTAATTAGAGGGATGTGTAAAAAGTAACCACTGTGCGTCCAGCATTTGCTGAGAACAAAAAGAAATGTAATTACAAGAAAATGGGGCCCTACTAGTGAGGAAACAGCTGTGAGTGAGAAGTTATTTAGGCTATAGTTAAACTAACCATGGATGTTACTTCTTGAAGGGACAATAGTTACTAATACTGAGATGAAGGAGACCAGAGGTGAGAATGCTGACTGAAGATTCAAATGTCAGGCTGGAAGGTGAATTTGAAGAAGCAAAGAAAAGAGGCAAGAACACAAGAACAAAGGAGAAAGTCCTGTAACAGTCCCACACTTCATTTACACCCAAAGCAGCACTGTTGAGCAGTGAGTAAACGTCAGTGTCTTCAGTAAGTTAGGGAAAAATTTTTAGGCTTTGTGGATGCCGAATCCTATTTCCTGCCTTACTTTTCTCCCTGGCACATATCACTAATACATTGTACTCTATACGAAAGGAAAATAATACTCTGTTATTCCTGGCTTGGGTATCTAACACGATGGAGATGAAAATGCTATCAAACCAACTTCCCATGGTACATTTTCCTAAATTTTACAAATAAAACTTAAATGAAAAAAAAATCAGCTAGAAGATGGAAAAGAACAAAGTGATGATGACCTTACCAGGTATACCTGAAAACAGTATATTATTACGTAACAATTGTTGAACCTGATATACTGGTTAAAAAACAAATGACAAAAATAAAATCAGTAAAAAACTTCATGGAATAGAATGGATTGCACTACCAAAAATATACTAAAATCAGAAAAGCATATGATGAATTATTAAGAAAATAGTTCACAGAAAATGTAATTAATAGTAGAGGCATAATAATACTATTATTCATCAGCAAGAAAATGAAGGATGGGTAGAGGTAGGAATTTTTAATGATATAAATACATGTATTTCAAATCTTAACAGCAAGTTATCCAATTCTCTGATATTCCCTATGATTCTACTGGAATCTCTCAGATACTCCCAATGGACAAAAACCATCCAATATCCTAAAATTGTTAGTACAAGAAATTGTTACTACATGTAGCATGGAAATATTATCTGGGAGTAGTCTAGATTCATAATTAGGCATTCATTCGTTCCATTATTCCCTTATTTACTTACTAATTAAGCCATTGATTCACCCATTCACTGAACTGTTCATTCCCCCATTCGGATATTCACTCATTCACTCTTCATTCACTCACCCATCTATTCCTTTACTTATCCCCAGGGCAAAAATTATTGAATACGCCTATGTCCAAATCACTAGGAAAGTACTAAAAAACAACGCATAACCCTTTTCCTGAAGGACAAACAGAATTTTATCAGAGGAAAAGAAGCCTTCTCAGATGGAGGAACAGCACAAGTAAAGATATGACATTTGTTCAGACACTAGTATATTAGAGAAACAGAAATAAAAATCTAGTCAAAACATGGTTTGGAGTCAGGTCACGGTGGGCCTGAAATGCCACTAAGACAGGTCAAGTTTATTTCACAGGCTGATGATCTGACCTTCAGTCACTCACATATTATTTTCATGATTTCTGCTATAACTGCATATTATTTAATACTTATTTAAATGCACAAACATTTTGAACTCAATAAAACTTTAAAATCTCATCACAGTAAAGGCTTTATCACTTGACATACACAGACAATACACACAAATACACATTAAAATACATATGCCGGGGGCGGAGCAAGATGGCCGAATAGGAACAGCTCCAGTCTCCAACTCCCAGCGCGAGCGACACAGCCCACAGAGGCTTCGCCTCACCTGGGAAGCACAAGGGGGAAGGGAATCCCTTTTCCTAGCCAGGGGAACTGAGACACACAACACCTGGAAAATCGGGTAACTCCCACCCCAACACTGCGCTTTAAGCAAATGGGAACACCAGGAGATTGTATCCCACACCTGGCCGGGAGGGTCTCACGCCCACGGAGCCTCCCTCATTGCTAGCACAGCAGTCTGTGATCTACCGGCAAGGCAGCAGCGAGGCTGGAGGGGGGGCGCCCGCCATTGCTGAGGCTTAAGTAGGTAAACAAAGCCGCTGGGAAGCTGGAACTGGGTGGAGCTCACAGCAGCTTAAGGAAACCTGCCTGTCTCTGTAGACTCCACCTCTGGGGACGGGGCACA
>NW_012099387.1:0-1095 GCF_000951045.1 Mandrillus leucophaeus | reverse complement strand
GCTGGAGTGCAACGGCACAGTCTCGGCTCACTGCAACCTCTGCCTGCCAGGTTCAAGCGATTCTCCTGCCTCAGCCTCCTGAGTAGCTGAGATTACAGGCATGTGCCACCACACCTGGCCTCCATTTCTTTTTTAAAATTATTTTTATTTCTTTGGCTGGGCAAGGTAGCTCATGCCTGTAATCCCAGCACTTTGGGAAGTGGAGGCAGGCAGATCACTTGAGGTCAGGAGATTGAGACCAGCCTGGCCAACATGGTGAAACCCAGGGTCTACTAATGAAAATTAGCCAGGCGTGGTGGTGCACACTTGTAGTCCCAGCTACTTGGGAGGCTGAGGCAGGAGAATTACTTGAAACTAGGAGGCAGAGGTTGCAGCGAGCTGAGATCATGCGACTGCACTCCAGCCTGAGTGACAACAGGAGACGCCATCTCAAAAAAAAAAATAATAATAATAATAATAATTGTTTTTTTCGAAACCGGATCTCACTCCCATTGCCCAGGCTGAAGTGTAGTGGTGTGATCTCAGCTCACTGCAGCCTGGACTTCTTGGGCTCAAGCGATCCTCCCACCTCAGCCTCCAGAGTAGCTGGGACTGCAGGCCCACACCATCATGTCCAGCTAATTTTTTTGTTGTTGTTGAGACAGAGGTTTGCTCTTATTGCCCAGGCTGAAGTACAATAGTGCGATCTCAGCTCGCTGCAATCTCTGCCTCCCACCCAGGTACAAGTGATTCTCCTGTCTCAGCCTCCTAAATAGCTCAGATTACAGGCATGCGCCACCATGCCTGGCTAATTTTTTTTGTATTTAGTAAAGATGGGGTTTCACCACGTTGGTCAGGCTGGTCTCAAACTCCTGACCTCAGGTAATCCACCTGGCTCAGCTTCCCAAAGTGCTGGGATTACAGGTGTGCGCCACTGCGTCTGGCCTAATTTTTTTATATTTTTAGTAGAAACGGAGTTTTGCCATATTGCCCAGGCTCGTCTCGAACTGCTGGCCTCAAGTAATTCTCCCTCCTTGGCCTCCCAAAGTGCAGGGATTACAGGGGAGCCACTGTGCCTCGCCCCCATTTCTTATTCTCTCCCTTTTTTTTTTTTTT
>NW_012099386.1:0-6467 GCF_000951045.1 Mandrillus leucophaeus | reverse complement strand
GGAGGCGGAGGTGGCAGAGAGCCAAAAACGGGCCACTGCATTCCAGCCTGGGCAACAGAGTGAGACACCACAAAAAAAAAAAAAAAAAAAGGTAACCAATACAGATTGTATAGAGATAGTATAAGCATTCTCATTGTAGTTATTCATAGTTTTTTGGTTTTTGTTTTTGAGATGGAGTCTTGCTTTGTCGCCCAGACTGGAGTGCAGTGGCGCAATCTCGGCTCACTGCAAGCTCTGCCTCCCGGGTTCACGCCATTCTCCTGCCTCAGCCTCCCAAGTAGCTGGGACTACAGGCGCCTCCCACCACGCCCAGCAAATATTTCTTTTTTGTATTTTTTTTTTAGTAGAAATGGGGTTTCACCATGTCACCAGGATGGTCTAGATCTCCTGACCTTGTGATTCGCCCGCTTCGGCCTCCCAAAGTGCTGGGACTACAGGGGTGAGCCACTGCGCCCAGCCAATTACTCATAGTTTTAAATCTATGATCATTAATCATAGACTAATGATCTATGCTACCAAAGGTAGCAAGGAAATTTGAGCTGGTTATCAAAAATTATAATCTGGAACCCACCTTTAGTTGATTGCCATTCATTCAATTAATTATATATTTAGCAAATACTTATTAAATTGTCTCCTATCAGCCAATCACTATGCTACATCTTAGAAATACAAAGACAAATAAGGTATGGTGCATGTTTTTAAAGGCTCAATATCCTAGTGTTCCCCGCCACAGATAGCATGGGGCTTGAATCTGAGAAGCCTTTATTGCCCAAAAAGTTATTTAAGAACAATTTTGTGTCACAGAGAAAGAATTTGGGTGGAATTCAAGAAAAGACTCTGGGCCAATTACAGTTTTAGCAGGTAAGGTCCCAAACAATGCTAGACCTGACAAACAGCTTCAGGCTTTTAAACTAAAGACAGTGGTCTCAGGTTGTGTGACAAATGGAATTCTATGCAATGGCCTGTCTGTCTATAGTCTCTCATACATAAGAGCAATCACTGCCAATAATGCCATCCTCAGGGATGAAGGACAGTGACATTAATGGGAAGAAAAATATTCCATTAGTAAAACATCCCCTAATTAATTCTAATCTGTTCCCTGGAAAAGCTGTTCTAGAGGAAAGATTTTTTTTCTCTACATGCCAAACTGCCAAGCATTACTTTGGAAAATTTTCCATTTAGTTTCAAGGAATATTAAAATGCTTCACTTAGCAAAAGTTAGACATGAATCTATTTCCTAGCTTATCTTATATATAAAGATAAGATTTTTACAGGCAACGTCAATTCTTAATTGAGCATATCAGCTAAAAGCAACTAAATTCTATTAGTCTCTGAATTGACATTTATTCTTCTTCTTATTCTTTACTATAAAAATGCGCTTAAGTACCTAAACTGCATGCCATCTTAGAAACTATGATACAACAATGACAGATGTAGCCCTTATTCCCCTAAAAACTTTAAATTCATCGGATAAAATTAGCAGAAAACAAATCAAAACTGCATAAAATAGTGAGAATATCTTCGCATCAATTCTTTAGGGAAACAGTAAAAAATGTTAAGTTCGATGGAGGAATATGAAACACAACAAAAGAGACAAACGGGTAGCTACACTATGCCTCAATAAGTATTCACAGAATCAGTAACGTGTCAAGCTGACTCCTACCTTGGGGCCTTTGTACCTGCTAGCCTTTCCCTACCCAGCAAGTTCTCTCTGCTTAGCTATCATGTTAATCCTTCAGATCTGAAAGCATGTGCTCCTTTCTTAGGGAAGTTCTCCTTGACTCCCCAAAATTATATCAAGTTTTCTAACTCTGTAAACCTTTCCTTAATATCACTTCTTATAGTTCATAGTTTCCTTCTAATGGGTATATACTTACCCTAATACCTACACATTATCCTGTACTAATCCATTCCTTAATATTGCTTTTCATAGTTCACAGCTATACATTTATGTGATTATTTCATAAATACGTCTCATTCACAGCTATACTGTAAGTTTCATGCCAAGAATGCAGGGAGTGGTTCTCTCATCCTCCTGTTTCAGCCCAGTGCCTGGCACACTGTAGTTGCACAATGTATATGTGAATAAATGAATAAATGAGCAGTATAGTATGTGTTCAGAGCATGAGCTCTGAAGTTAAACATATTTCAGTACAAACACCATCATCTCACTATCCAGTTATGTGACTTTTGACATACTTTGCTCCTCTCTGAGACTCATTGAGTTTTCTCATGGGTAAAATGGAAATAATAATAGTAGTTTCCTCACGTGGTTGCTGTAAGTTTAAATGAGAAAAGGCATACGATGTGTTTTGCCTAACACCTGGCACAGAACAAGTGTTTATTGTTGTTGCTCCTGTTATTATTAATGTCTCTGTCTCCATCGAATGAAATCATTACAAATTCGGCCAGGAGCAGTGGCTCATGCCTGTAATCCCAGTAATTTGCGAGGCCAAGGCAAGTGGATTGCTTCTGCCCAGAAGTTTGAGAATGGCCTGGGCAACAAAGTGAGACCCCTGTCTCTACAAAACCTACAAAAATAGTGGAGCGTGGTGGTGCACACCTGTAGTCCTAGCCACTCGGTGGACTGAGGTGGAAGGATCACTTGAACCTGGGAGGTTGAGGCTGGAGTGAGCTGAGACAGTGCCACTGCACTCCAGCCAGGGGGGAAGAAAAAGGAACATTACAAACTCAATTCTCTAATATTTTTTCTTCTTGTTCAGGAAGGTAGGAGAGAAAGTACTGATTGAGTCTATCTCTGCTAAGCTTCTGGACAGCCCAGTCTTGGTCACATCGGGTTTCCAGTCACTTCTGCTGCCTGGCTCACTCCCCCTGGCATCAGCTAACTTGAATCACTCCCTCCAGCGATCACCAGGCTGAATTCTTGGTTTCCTATTACTATCTAGAGGTACAGCTCTTTAATTTATCTTGCTTTTCTCCTTCATGCTAGCACCCAGTTCCCAGGATATGACACTGTATAGAGCTAGGCCAGAAGAGAAATGAAGTCACACTCAAAAATGGTTCCACTTTCCCAACTTCCAAATACTCTCCCCAAGCCAACCAAGTACATACACCTTGACTTTCCTCTCAGGATGACTTCCTGCCACAAAATTAGTAGAGTGCCTGGTTAAAAATAAATAAATAAAATAAGGAGATGGCCGCTGTCCCCCTTCCACTGGGACATTTTACTTTTGGGAACAAACATTTAGTCATTGAAGCTGAGGAAGTCCTCATTCAAGGACAGGGTTTCCTTGCTCAGTCGGCCAGACCAGACCAGACAAGCCTCATGCGCCTGAAGGTCCTGGCTCCTGGACCCTCACTGTATTTATAAAGTCTTAACAGAGTAACTGTGAATTCCATTGTGGTGATGTTGCCTCTGGCTGGCAGATGGCCATGGTTTCTAGACTTCATAAGCAATTTCGAGGCCTGCAGACATGGGTATTGAGAGCACCAGGCTCTCCTTTATATGTCTATGTTCACGCAGTCTCTTGTAAAGTTATCTTTGACATATTTTAAATTTATTAGTTGTTTTCTGAAAATGTGGCTACTTCTACTTGAACAAAATATGTTCCCTAGTCTCTCACCTCCAGAGGCATAGCTTTGTAGAACAATCTAGAAATAAAGAGCTTTTACGAAGTTTAGGGTTGAAACAAAGAAAAAGAAAGTTGTTTCTAGCAGAAAAATGCAACAAAGCCTTTCTTCTTACCAAATAACTTAAGAATGTCTGAAGAAAAACATCCCAAACCTGGCTAGTGCCAGAATTTCTCAGATAAGTCAAGAGAGGAGAAAAACACAAATCACACCCCAAACCACCAAGAGATGAATGAATGACAAAAAGCAAACAATACATAATTTAAAATGTTGTTAAACATTTAAAGAAGTAAATTGTAACCGTTTTCTAGAACAGCAATTATACATAAGAGTATTTTCTAATTAATTTTCTTCTGAAAACAATTGGTGAGATCCTGCAGAGATTCCCTCTTCCCCCAAGGCCTTCCACACCCCTGGAGCCCCAAGAAGCCCTCTGAATCTTCACTCTCTACCTACCTAGAGGATCCCTTACCAGATACCACCTCATGTGTCATATTGTAAAGCATTTCTCACAATGTGGCTGGTCTTTAACCAGACTGCAAGCATCCTAGATACAGAAATATAGTCACATGATCTCCCCAGAAGCTACCATGGTGCCTTGATTACATATCGATTGATTCACTTAAGAATTTCTAAATGTTTTCTTCAAACCAATAGAGAATAAAAATCTGAAAGAGTACTTCATTCCATTATACCAGAATAAAAGTAGAACTGGCAATACCATAAATTTTAAATTACTCACTTTTTGAGGAAATTGTAAACTATTTGGGCTGCAGAGAAATATCATTGCTTGGTGTCCACTCTCACATAATATTCTGTCTTGCAAAATACCAGACAGATATCAAAAGCAGGAAGGTGGGTGTGGATATGGAAAACAAAAATCAATTTGCAGTATTTTGGTATCCTAGAACCAGTGAAACTTTTTCTTACATAGAAAAGTACTATGTTTGGTATGCAAATATTATTATTAAACTTAATACCAGTTGTTAAGTTTTTCAGAATTGTTATCCTCAATAGGATAAACTGAAAATTGAAACAGCTTTAAGAAAAAACGTTTAACGAAACATGGGATGTTTAATGAAAAATTTCCCACAATATGACTGTCCCTGGTCCCATTTTTAGAAAGAAAATCCTGAGCTCTTTAGAATATGGAATGATGAATATGGATAGACCTGGCTAGTCTAGAATAGTCTAGGATAGAATATGAGTATGATCATGACAACATTTGTGCAAAAATTTTCAGTTTATAAAAATACATCAAAATTCATTAATAGCTCTTTCAAAGATTTATATGTTTTGCTCGTTCAAATATTTGTATATATTTATACATATTTGTACATCTTGATTCTCAATTTAAATGCATTACTTCACTTACTGTTCTTTTAGGAATTTATACATATTCTTTTTTCAATGATTTATACACAGTTCTTTTTGACTTAGGAAAATGAAGTAGCTGAAATGTTGGAAGAACAAGGTTGTATCTTAACTACTTTATAGCATCCTATATTCAGAGTTGAAGACTAGACATACTAGCTCCCTTTCTTCAAATGGGTAAATGAATACAAAGAAATGTTGAATAATTTACTAAAACGTATGTAGGGATGACTGCCTATTGGGTTTCCTGATTTCCAGGACAGCCCACATCAGATTATGTTGATTCTGTTCTAGCCAATCTGAGACCTATAGAGTCCCAAAGCTCTGTGATTTCATCCATACCTATCTTTGGAAATGGTCCTCAGGAAATGAGGGAACAATACTAAGCCTAATGTGCTGTGATGTGTGTAGAATATATCTGACACTTGTCTGGCTAATTAAAACCCTACTTCTCTACCCAAATAGCGGTGTTGTAAGAGATCATTATACTCACTTCTGCATTTCCTTCCTTATTTAATGTCCTCAAGGTCACATGAGATGACTAAATGCTCAGGTCCTGAGCTACATTTCCATGTTTAGTAAATCAGGAAATAGTGAAAGATATGTCTTGTGACATTTTCATTCCAAACTTAGACTAGGCATGAGTATTTAATGACAAGCGAATAGATGTGAATGAGAAAGAAGTCAAGATTTGAATAATCTGGATTGGTATAAAAATAATTTATAAGCAAAAAAGTATATATACGGGGTTTTATTTATTTTTCTTTTCTTTTTTTTTTTTAGAGACGGAGTCTCGCTCTGTCGCCCAGACTGGAGTGCAGTGGCGCGACCTCTGCTCACTGCAAGCTCCGCCTCCTGGGACTCCGCCTCCACGCCATTCTCTTGCCCCAGCCTCCAGAGTAGCTGGGACTACAGGCGCCTGCCACCATGCCTGGCTAATTTTTTTTCTATTTTTTAGTAGAGACGGTGTTTCACCATGTTACCCAGGGTGGTCTCCATCTCCTGACCTCATGATCTGCCCACCTCGGTCTCCCAAAGTGCTGGGATTACAAGCGTGAGCCACCGCGCCCGGCCCATATATACGGGGTTTTGATCAATATATTTCTCTTTATATAAAAACTCCCCTGATTCCCAAAGGTAAAATTATTTCCTATTTAGTGTATCACCATTTGTAGCCCTCACAACTCCCAAAACACTTTATTGTACTTGTTTTACACACCTGTCTTTTAAATGTAAAGTCTCGGCCGGGCGTGGTGGCTCACGTCTGTAATCCCAGCACTTTGGGAGGCTGAGGCGGCGGATCACGAGGTCAGGAAATCGAGACTATCCCAGCTAAAACGGTGAAACTCCGTCTCTACTGAAAACACAAAAAATTAGCCGGGCGTGGTGGTGGGCGCCTGTAGTCCCGGCTACTGGGGAGGCTGAGGCAGGAGAATGGGATGAACCCGGGAGGCAGGGCTTGCAGTGAGCCGAGATTGTGCCACTGCACTCCAGCCTGGGCG
>NW_012099385.1:0-1922 GCF_000951045.1 Mandrillus leucophaeus | reverse complement strand
GCAATTCTCCTGCCTCAGCTCTCCGAGTAGCTGGGATTACAAGTGTGCACCACCATACCTGGCTAATTTTTGTATTTTTAGTAGAGATGGGGTTTTGCCATGTTGCACAGGCTGGTCTCGAATTCCTGGCCTCAAGCAATCTGCCCGCCCCAGCCTCCCAAAGTGCTGGGATTACAGGCGTGAGCCACTGCACCTGGCCATATTTCATTGCTTTTGTATTTATGTTTTCATTCTTTTCTCTTTTTCTTTAATTCTATAGACATTTTCTTTGTAGTTACCAAGTGTTTACATAAAATCTCTTATGACAGTCTACTTTAAGCTGATAACTTACCTTGAGAACTTTGCTTTTCTCTTTCCTCCTCTGGCTTATATGCTATTGATATCACAATTAACACCTATTTATATTGTACCAATTAACATAATATAGTTGTTTTACTACTTTTGTCTTTTAACTTTTATAAGAAAACTAAAATTGATTTACCCACTACTATTATAGTAATACAATATTAGTTTTGACTATATATTTACCTTTGCCAATGAGTTTCATACTTTGTGTGCTCATGTTGCTGTTTTCCATACTTTTGTTTTAACCTTAAGAACTCTCTTTAGCATTTCTTGTAAGGCAGGTCTAGTGGTGATAATCTTCCTCAGCTTTTTTTTGAGAAAGTCTTTATTTCCCTCTCATTTTTGAAGGATGGGTTTGTTGGATATAGCATTCTTGACTGGAACTTTTTTTCTTTCAGCACTTTGAATCTGTCGTTCCACTCCATTCTGGCCCACAAGGTTTATGCCGGAAACTCTGTTGATAGTTTTATTGGGGGTCCCTTGTACTCAGAATTTGCTTTTCCCTTGGTTGCTTTCAAAATTCTGTTTCTGACTTTTGACAATTCGATTGTAATGTATGTCAGTGTGGGTCTCTTTGGATTCATCTTATTGTTTTTTATTGTTGTTGTTGTTGTTGCTGTTTTGAGACAGAGTCTCGCTCTGTCGACCAGGCTGGAGTGCAGTGGCATGATCTAGGCTCACTGCAACCTCCATCTCCCAGGTTCAAGCCATTCTCCTGCCTCAGCCTCCTGAGTAGCTGGGATTACAGGCACATGCCACCATGCCTGCCTAATTTTTGTATTTTTAGTAGAGACGGGGGTTTCACCATGTTGGCCAGGCTGGTCTCGAACTCCTGACCTCAAGTGATCCACCTGCCTCAGCCTCCCAAAGTGCTGGGATTACAGGCATGAGCCATCGCGCCTGGCCCATTTCACATATTTTAAATGAAGTCTTCAGTTTCTAATCATTCACTTATTGTTTTCAGAATTGGAAACCAATTACATTAAGAAAGCAACAAATATTTAAACAAGAGTATGGGCAAGTGGGTTTTCTCAGACATTACTGGTATTAACATAATTTAATCCTTCCGGAGGGCAATTTGGCTGCAGCTATCAAAATGGAAAATGTGTGCTTATTTCTCACCTTTTGAAAACTATTAAGCACTAACATAGGTGTTTAGTTGTATATATTAATAATGTTCATTACGGCATGGCTTATGACAGCAAAAATAAAAAACTCTGGAAACAACATACATTATCCATCAATATGGAAATGGATAAATAAATTATAGTTCCCTTATACAATGGATTCTTATATTATACTGTATCGTTACGGAGAAAAAAGCAAATTATTGAAAAATAGATATAGGAAGATCCCAGTTCTTGTGGGGATAAAACTTCTAAAGTGTAAACATTGTGGGTATTAATAATTATACTCACAAGACAGTAATTAGTTTTGTTTAGGTGTGGTTGACAGAGCTTTCGCTTTTTACTTTATAAACCTGTGCTCTGATAAGAGTGCCTGTTCAGAAAAATGCATTAAAATAACAAAAGAAACTCAATTATATGTATCATTCCATTTAGACATTCAGTCATGTG
>NW_012099384.1:0-1263 GCF_000951045.1 Mandrillus leucophaeus | reverse complement strand
CGGCTCACGCCTGTAATCCCAGCACTTTGGGAGGCCGAGGCGGGTGGATCACCTGAGGTCAGGAGTTCGAGACCAGCCTGACCAATATAAAAAAAACCCGTCTCTACTAAAAGTACAAAATTAGCTGGGCGTGGTGGCAGTTGCCTGTAATCCCAGCTACTCGGGAGGCTGAGGCAGTAGAATTGCTTGAACCCAGGAGGTGGAGGTTGCAGTGAACCGAGATCACGCCATTGCTCTCCAGCCTGGGTAACAGAGCAAAAAAAAAAAAAAAAGAAAGAAAAGAAAATGGGGCCAGGCATGATGGCTCACACCTGTATCCCCAGCACTTTGGGGGGCCGAGGCGGGCAGATCACCTGAGGTCAGGAGTTCGAGATCAGCCTGGCCAACATAGTGAAACCCCGTCTGTACTAAAAATACAAAAATTAGTGGGGTGTGATGGTGGGCACCTGGAGTCCTAGCTACTCAGGAGGCTGAGGCAGGAGAATGGCATGAACCCGGGAGGCGGAGCTTGCAGTGAGCCAAGATGGCACCACTGCACTCCAGCCTGGGTGACAGGGCGAGACTCCATCTCAAATATATATATATATTTGTATTTTTTTGGTGAATATATTACTGTAGTAAAAGTATGTTTTATGCTTTTACTACATTTGAATACACTCTAATTCCAATGCCTCTGACAGTTTGGAACGGAAACTATTATCTTTATTTCTATTTATTTATTTTTTATTGATTTCGAGACAGGATCTTGCCCTCCCACCCAGGCTGGAATGCAGTGGCACAATCTCTGTTCACTGCAACCTGCACCTCCCAGGGTCAAGTAATCCATCCACCTCAGCCTCCTGAGCAGCAGAGGATAAATACCAATTTCAAAATAATGTCTATCTTGGCCAGGCACAGTGGCTCATGCCTGTAATCCCAGCACCTTGGGAGGCTGAGACGGGCAGATCACTTGAGCCCAGGAATTCAAGACCAGCCTGGCCAACATGGCAAAACCCTTGTCTCTACAGAAAATACAAAAATTAGCCAGGCATGGTGGCATGCGCCTGTAATTCCAGCTACTCAAAAAGCTGAGGTGGGAAAATCACCTGAGCCAAGAAGTTGAGGTTGCAGTGAGCTGTGATGGCGCCGCTACACTCCAGCCTAAGTGACAGAGCAAAACCCTGTCTCAAAAAAAAAAAAAAAAAAAAAGAGCATGAACTCTAAAATCCAAGGGCTTTACCACTTACAGGCCAGTGACACTGGGAAAGTTACTGAACTTTTCCG
>NW_012099383.1:0-1316 GCF_000951045.1 Mandrillus leucophaeus | reverse complement strand
AACCTCACAATTGATTTTATTCTTAAAATAAGAAGGCACAGCAATTTCTTTATTGTCTGTATATACATTTTGTTTTTAATAACTCAGGTTAATTTTAAAAATGCTGAATAGAAATCAGGTTAACAATTTTAAATAGAAAAATAGAAGATGTTACAGTGTAACATCTGTTCCATCTGCTTACCTCAAAATGTGAAGATATGTTAAATCAGATTTTGTATGTCCTTTGTTTTATTTTATTAAACCAGAAGTTTAGGAAAGATTACAAGAAGATTCACTGAACAATGGGTTGATTAGCCAAATGCAGAAAACTAGATACACTTCAACATTTTAGGAGGTATCATTATGGCATTGAGCATAAATATATGTATGTGTGTATATGCACACATATATACAGATATATATATAAACTAGCTTATAAGAAATCTGGGCCCAAAAATTTCTTTCAGAAATTTTTCTTTGACTCTTTTATTCTAGCTTCACAAAATAAACATAAAACATAGACCTTAAAGTTAATGATACCCCATCTTTGGAACTGTGACTTTGCATTATATTACATTTATCATCAAATGTCTCTTAAACCTCTTAAAAATGTTTATGAATCATTTTTTTTGGCTATTTTAAAAATACTTTATTTCAATTATTTTATTTTACATTGTTGGAATGGACATAGTACCTACCTCTGAGGGTTAGCGAGAGTAGTTTCTTCTTTCATCTTTTTGTTGTTGTTGTTGTTGAGACAGAGTCTGTCTCTGTCACCCAGGCTGGAGTGCAGTGGCGCCATCTTGGCTCACTGCAAGCTCCGCCTCCCGGGTTCACGCTATTCTCCTGCCTCAGCCTCCAGAGTAGCTGGGCCTACAGGCGCCCCCCACCACACCTGGCTAATTTTTTTTTTTTTTTTTTTTTTTTGTATTTTTAGTAGAGATGGGGTTTCACCATGTTAGCCAGGATGGTCTCGAATCTCCTGACCTCGTGATCCGCCCGTCTCAGCCTCCCAAAGTGCTGGGATTACAGGCATGAGCCACTGCGCCCGGCCTCTTCATTCATCTTTTAAACATTGAGCACAATATACTACTGTTACTAGGAATTAGACAGATCCATACTTAAGAAACTATTTACCTAAATATGCAAATATTACAAAATAGGATCCCTAAACAAATAATATCAAAAAGTGCATTGTATGTTCCCAAATAGGGAAGATGTCTACCATTTGCCAAGCTCTATAAGAGCATATGAAATTCTTTAAATTAATACTGATCACAATAACCCTCAGAGGTAGGTACTATGTCCATTTGAGAAATGTTTAAGAAACAAACTTA
>NW_012099382.1:0-3524 GCF_000951045.1 Mandrillus leucophaeus | reverse complement strand
AAAAAAAAAAAAAAAAAAAAAAGGCACGATCTTCAAAGTTGTTTTAACAAGATCAGCAAATGTACTTGCCCATATGTTGGAAAATGAAATTAAGAAATTTTCAGAATGGTCAGCCTTTAGACAGCAGAGAGGTTATTCAAAAGTACAATTGTACTGTCTCCCTCTGCTGGCAGGAGGAATCTACACCTGAGTGTCTAGTTGGTAAAGAACAAACAGGAAAGACGTAGCCTTAGTTCCCATGAAGGTTCTAAATGCTAAAAACTAGCTGATCATCCTGCCAAAAACTACCGTTCCCATTTCCCCTCACTAACCTCACTCTTTCTAGCCAAGCACTAATATACCTCCAGAAAACAGCAGCTACTTACTTGAGCTGTAAGTAGAGTTGTTAAGGATACATCTGCTCGCTCTTCTGTGATATACGTCCTCGGTTTTCCTTCCCAAAGTGCACAGTCTTCCAGGTCCATTAGCTTCACCTGAGATTTAGACAAGCCTGGAGGACGACTTCCCTGTTGCTGCTGCTGCTGCTGCTGCTGCTGCTGTGCCTGCCGCAAACTAATCTGCTTTGGAAACACATTTTCATCTAAAGTTGGCACAACAAAGTTATTCGCCTGATTTTCTGAGATGATGCCTGAAGAATTCTTGGTAACCTTATCTCCCAGAATCATATGAGAGTATTTCTGCTTTGGTGAAACAGGGTATGGTAAAATGGACTTGTAAGATGATTTAGTTCGGCCACTGAAAGTTGCCTGTCTGTTTTGAGACTTTGCCTTTCGAGAGGCAGGGGGTACAGAATGAGGTTTCAAAGAGTAAGAGGTAGAAGGGGAAATAGTAGATTGCTTCTTTAGTACACTATCAAGTGTTCGTACATAGCTGGTACTCTTAGTGGGAAGCTGGTACACCACAGGAGATGTGGGAGCATTAGAAGAGAAACCCATGCTTGTTTCCATCAGCTTGCCTTCATTTTCCAAGTATTCATCTAGCTTATCACTACAGAAAGCAGAACGATTTTTCAGTGAACTTTCTGAATTTCCACCTAGAAATAAGAAAACATAAAATGCTTAAAGAAATCTAGGGCAGATTTATGAATCTCCACAAAAACACTAAAAAGGCCAAGAATATTGAGCTACAAAATACTGAATCTTCAAAACTATCCCTTAGCGGGCACAGTGACTCACACCTATAATCCCAGCACTTTGGCAGGAAGAAGCAAAAGGATCACTAGAGGCCAAGAGTTCAAGACTAGCCTACGCAACATAGCAAGGACCCTGTCTCTAAAAAATTTTTTTAAATAAAAACATTAATAAATAAACCATCCCTCCTCAGAAAGAAAAGATAAATAAAACCAAGTGAAGAGAATGAGTCTCAGATGCTACTGACATTAAAATCTATTCTCTAGTCTTGGGCACTAAAAACATTAAAATCCTTGCCGGGCACGGTGGCTCACGCCTGTAATCCCAGCACTTTGGGAGGCCAAGGCAGGCAGATCACGAGGTCAGGAGATGGAGACCATCCTGGCTAACATGGTGAAACCCCGTCTCACTAAAAATACAAAAAAATTAGCCAGGCATGGTGGCTGGCGCCTGCAGTGACAGCTACTCAGGAGGCTGAGGCAGAAAAATGATGTGAACCCAGGAGGCGGAGTTTGCAGTGAGCCGAGATCGCACCACTGCACTCCAGGCTGGGCAACAGAGCAAGACTCTGTCTCAAACAAACAAACAAAAAATTAAAATCCATTCTCTACAATTATGTCTTACCCTAAAATTACATTATATTATTTATTGAGGCACTACTTTTTACAAAGTGCTAACAATGTATTTAACCTAAGAATCATCAATCTTTGACAATCTTTGACCTGATTAAAGAGACCAAAGATAAGTAAAAACATAACAGGGAGTCTGTGTGCCGTGGCTTACTCCTGCAATCCCAGCACTTTGGGAGGCCGAGGCAGGCAGATCACCTGAGGTTGGGAGTTCGAGACCAGCCTGACCAACATGGAGAAAACCCGTTATCTACTAAAATACAAAATTAGCTGAGCGTGGTGGCACATGCCTGTAATCCCAGATACTCAGGAGGCTAAGGCAGGAGAATCACTTGAACCCGGGAGGCGGAGGTTGTGGTGAACCGAGATCACACTACTGCACTCCAACCTGGGCACAAAAGTGAAACTCCATCTCTTATTAAAAAAAAAAAAAAAAAAAAAAACCACATAACAGGGGGGAAAAAAAAAAAAATCAAAGCAGGCCTCAACAGAATGCCAAAAGATTATTTGTAATAGTGAGGTTGGGCACAGGGGCTCATGCCTATAATCCCGGCACTTAGTGAGGTCAAGGCGGGTGGATTTCTTGAGCTCAGGAGTTTAAGACCAGGCTGGGCAACATGGCAAACCCCAGCTCTACAAAAACTTAGCCAGGCATGGGGGCACACACCTGTGGTCACAGCTATTCTGGAGGCTGAGCAGGGAGAATCACCTGAGCCCAGGAGGTCAAGGCTGCAGTGAGCTGAGACTGGACCACTGCACTCCAACCTGGGCAATGGATCAAGACCCCATCCTTAAAAAGCGAGGGAGAGAGACTGGAATGCCTGTAGTGTGATACAAAACATTAGAGAAGGAAGATCACAAAAAGAGGGGTATAAAATTTAGTTGGGTTTTTGTTTGTTTGTTTGAGACAGGGTCTTGTTCTATCACCCAGGCTGGAGTGCAGTGGTGTGATCACGGCTCAGTGCAGTCTCAACCTCCCCGGGCTCAAGTGATCCTCCCACCTCAGCTCTGCGAGTAGCTGGGACTACAGGAATGTGCCACCACATCTGGCTGTTTCTGCATTTTTTGTAGAGAGGGGTTTTCACCATGTTGCCCAGGCTGGTCTCAAATTCCTGAGCTCAAGCAATGCGATAGCTTCAGCCTCCCAAAGTGCTGGGAGATTACAGGCATGAGCCACCATGCCCAACCATAAAATTTAGTTTTTAAGAAACAAAAAAATTAAGTACAGAGACATGAATTACATTGTTATAAACACAGTGAAAAGATTCAAAGATAAGAAAAAGTATTTTGAAAAACTGGCATATTTATCTGGTTAAACTGCAAACGAATGCAGTGGACAAGGAAAAGCACTAAGAATGGGGACCAAGAGGGATACAGTCAAAATGCTTGGATTAGAAGTTTAGTCTGAAGTATAAGACTATAGGAAATCACTATACAACTGTGAAGTATACAGTTCTAAACTAATGCTTGAGAATGTTCTTTGTAACTGCAGAAACAGAAATACCAGAAATGCTGTTTAAAAGGCTGCAGCAATTATTTAAGCCTGACTGAACCTCAGGGCTGTGACTACAGGAAAATGGGTAGCAGACAGAAAACAGCCAGACAAGTATTTTCAGTTCATTTTAAACCATGGAAGGCTGGGAGCAGCAGCTCACGCCTGTAATCCCAGCACTTTGGGAGGCCGAGGCAGATGGATCACCTGAGGTCAGGAGTTCCAGACCAGCCCGGCCAACATGGTAAAGCCCTGTATCTACTAAAAATACAA
>NW_012099381.1:0-1099 GCF_000951045.1 Mandrillus leucophaeus | reverse complement strand
AATGAAAGAGGAAACAAAAATATAGAACTTCAAAAATTGGGCCAGTCATGGTGACTCATGCCTGTAATCCCAGCGCTTTGGGAGACCAAGGCAGGTGAATCACCTGAGCTCAGAATTTGAGACAAGCCTGGTCAACATGGTGAAACTCCATCTCTACTAAAAACACAAAATTTATTTGGGGAGCACCTGTCATCCCAGCTACTTGGGAGGCTGAGGCAGGAAAGTCGCTTGAACCCGGGAGGTGGAGATTGCAGTGAGCTGAGATCTTGCCACTGCACTCCAGCCTGGGCAACAAGAGCGAAACTCAGTCCCAAAAGAAAAAAAAAAAAAAAATCGAACTCTGTACATTGCAAGTCCATGTCAAAATTTTCACTGAACCACAGCAAAATGAGAATAGTAAGGACATGAAATGGGTTTATTCACTTTAAATGTCTGTCTATCTTCATAAGACCTTCTGTATTTTGTATGTTGTAAAGTTATTTATTTTATGAAATAATGTCATAATAAATAGTAGCTATCAATTTTTATTTTTGAAACCATTATTTGGTAAAATAAAAGTTTGGCAAAATCTATGTTGAGCCTCCAACTTTTACATGTCCATGAAATGTAAAGGTTTGGTAACCCTGAGAAGCCAGATGTTATAAAAATGTCAGAATAGAATGACAATGGAAAAAAAGACTTTTTGTCAACTGGCTACTTTTTATTATAATAGTTTATTTTCTATCTATTGTTCATTGTAAGACATTATTTTAAGATATATTAAAATAAGCATTAATACATCTACATTTTCAATATGATTTGCTTTTTAAAACAATTATTTAATACTTGCACTTCAAAAAAGGTTTTTAACTTGGAAATAGTAACTCTTTTCTAGAAATGATTTTTAAGAAGATTGAAAATGAACCCAAAGGTAGAAAGCTAAAGTGCCATAAGGAAAGATTTTACTTTTGATTAAAGCCATAATTAAGGTAGGGACACAGTGGCTCACACATGTAATCTCGGCACTTTGGGAGACCAAGGCAGGCAGATCACTTGAGGTCAGGAGTTTGAGGCCAGCCTGGCCAACATGGTGAAACCCCATCTCTACTAAAATTACAAA
>NW_012099380.1:0-1002 GCF_000951045.1 Mandrillus leucophaeus | reverse complement strand
CAGAGACTCATCACTCAGACAGAGATGTCTGCCATACATCAGAATGAGCAAAGCTAAGTGCAGAATAGAGTTAATATTCCAGAGACTCATCACTCGGAGATGTCTGCCGTACATCAAAATGAGCAAAGCTAAGTAAAGTGGGTATTATGCTCACCATAAAGTGATTATTGGAGTATGTCACAAAGTATGCATGTGATTCATTGCCAAAAGTATCATTGGGGGGGAAAAAAGGAAGTTGAGTTCTGGGGAGGGAGAGACCTGGGGCAGTTTTGTGGAAGAGAAGGACCCAAAAGGTACCTTGAGGGTCTGCTGAGATCATTTTAGAGAGAAGGGGCATTCTTGGAAGGAAAAGAATATTATGAGCAAACCAAAGGATACACTCACATCCTAGTAGTGCTTCTATTCAAAACAGTCCAGGAACAGGGGTTGGCGTAAAAAATGCCCACTTCTAGGTCTGCAAGATTGGGACCCACTCCTGAGAAGACTCCAGTGGAAGAAGAAAAGATTCTGGAATCAGACTACTGAACAGGTGGTTCCCGGGGTAGATATTTGTATAAAATTAGCCAACATTTTGTGAAAGCTCATGCCCAGTCTATAGTGCCCAGAGACCTGAAGGCCAGAGTAGGGACACCTCAATAGTAAGGCTGATGTTGAGATGCTCAGGGTAAGTCACTTAGGAAGATGAAGGAAGAGGGACTAAGTGTCTCCTGGAACAACTCCAGATGAAGCAAGCTGGTATTACAGTCCCTGGGCTGAACACGCTGGGCAGCTGTTCCACCAGCAGTATCCCAAGGAACTTTTTCTTTGAGACAGAGTCTCACTCTGTCACCCAGGCTGGAGTGCAGTGGCATGATAGCTTACTGCAACCTCCGCCTCCTAGTTTCAACTGATTCTCCTGCCTCAGCTTCCCGAGTGACTGGGACTACAGGTGCCCACCACCATGCCTGGCTAATTTTTATATTTAGTAGAGGCAGGGTTTCACCATATTGGCCAGGCTGGTCT
>NW_012099379.1:0-1712 GCF_000951045.1 Mandrillus leucophaeus | reverse complement strand
CGGGTGGATCACCTGAGGTTGGGAGTTCGAGACAAGCCTGACCAACATGGAGAAATCCTGTCTCTACAAAAAATACAAAAAATTAGCTGGGTGTGAGCGCTAATGTGAGACCCTATTGCACACACACACAGAAAAAAAAATTAGCTGGGTGTGGAGGTACATGCCTGTAATCCCAGCTACTCAGGAGGCTGAGGCAGAAGAATCGCTTGAACCCAGGAGGCGGAGGTTGCAGTGAGCAGAGATCGCGCCACTATACTCCAGCCTGGGCAGAAAGAGTGAGACTCCATCTCAAAAAAAAAAAAAAAAGAAAGAAAGAAAGAAAAAGACTGAGTGAGGCTGTGATTTAGCCAGTATTTTAATCTGGAATACACAGAATCAGCCCTTGGGTTTGATATTGGGCCATCTCAGCCCCATGGCTGCAAGAGGCTCATTTTAGCAGAGTTGAAAAGGTTTTCAGTTTGTGCCTTGACACAGGCAGCTAACAACTTGACCTCATCCTGCCATTCTCTTTCTTTAAGCTGTTTGGTGCCATTAGAAGCAACCACCTGACACCTTAGTGAATTTCTCAGGCCATTCATGCTATTCGAAAAGGCCTTGTCTTCTGTGAGCTCATCATCTGACTGGACTCCTTTGGTGTTTTTTTTTCTGATACCAAACTGTGTGGGGTTTTCCACACCAACAATCATTTGCTCATTCTGACACCAGCTGATGTCCAGCAATTCAATTCACATACCAATTCCTGGAGTTAGCATGGACCCCATGGGGTCTTTGAGACTGTGTCTCAAAAGAAAAAAAAAAGAGAGAGAGAGAGAGAAAACTAGTCTGGGCGTTGTGGCTCACCCTTGTAATCCCAGCACTTTGGGAGGCTGAGACGGACAGATCACTTGAGGTCAGGAGTTCCAGACCATCCTGACCAACATGGCAAAACCCCGTCTCTACTAAAAATACAAAAAATTAGCCGGGCGTGGTGGCGGGCGCCTGTAGTCCCAGCTACTCGGGTGGCTAAGGCAGGAGAATGGTGTGAACCCTGGAGGCGGAGCTTGCAGTGAGCGGAAATCACTGCACACCCCAGCCTCGGCAACTGAGCCATACTCTGTCTCAAAAAAAAAAAAAAAAGAACTCCTCTGGCTGCTACAGAATCAAGACTTGATCTGAAATGGGGCTAAGTGGAAGCCAGGTCACTTATCTGGAGGCTGCTGCAATGTGAGACAATGAGCTCCTGATGGAGCTGCTGAGAAGTGGTTGGATTCTACATATACTTTTCAGGTACAGCCAAGTTTGGCTGACGATTTGGATGAAGGCATGTGAGAGAGAGATAATCCCAAGGTCTGGAGCTGCCACTTATGGACATGTGGAAGCCCGTGGGGGAAGTAAGCTGAGGATTGGGGTTGGCAGTTGAAGGTGGGTTCAAGATGTAATGCCCAGCCCGGCACAGTGGTTCAGGTCTGTAATCCCAGCATTTTGGGAGGCTGAGGCGGGTGGATCACCTGAGGTCAGGAGTTTGAGACCAGCCTGATCAACATGGTGAAACCCCATCACTACTAAAAATACAAAAATTAATTGAGCATGATGGCCTGTGCCTGTAGTCCCAGCTACTTGGGAGGCTGAGGCAGGAGAATCAGTTGAACCCAGCGGGCAGAGGTTGCAGTGAGCCCAGATCACGCCACTGCACTCCAGCCTGGGCGGCAAAGTGAGACTCCGTCTTAAAAAAA
>NW_012099378.1:0-969 GCF_000951045.1 Mandrillus leucophaeus | reverse complement strand
GAGTAGCTGGGACTACAGGCACATACCACCAGGCCTGGCTAATTTTTGTATTTTTTTGGTAAAGACGGGGTTTCACCGTGTTGTTCATGCTGGTCGTGATCTGCCCGCCTCGGCCTCCCAAAGTGCTGGGATTACAGGCGTGAGCCACCACGCCAGGCGGTTTAGGTTTTTTTTGCAAAAGGTCTCCTTTGCTTTTAAAAAAAAAGAGTACTATTTATTGTTCATAGTATATGTAAAGGAAAATGCAAAGATAAGTAGACAAAATGATTTTTCTTTTTGTTTGCACTGTGAAATGTGGATATTGTAGAAAATTGTGCTCTTTGAACATTATAATTTCATAGCCTAATGACACCTAAATTTATGTTACATTAAAGTATGTAACACTGACAGTTCATCAGGTATAGTATTTGAAAAGTGTTAATTAAGCTGAAGAGCACACTACATGGGGATATGAAGGGTAGGCTGAAAGATAGGTAATATGAACTGACTTTTGAGTGAAGAGACTCCAAAGTCTGCACTGGGATATCTTGCACAAGTCACTCACTTCTCTTGGCTTATTCACCATTATTGGATATGATTATTGATATCAAGACTAGGAGCCTTATGATAAATAAGCATAGGTAAATTGGGTTGAAAAGTTTGTGTGAAAATTAGCTTATAACATTTCCTTGTGTGAGGAAAATAATTATATGATTTTCATGTTAATTTCTCTTTTAGGTGCAAAATTTTCTGCTACTTTTTTCTTTTTTATTTTATTTTATTTTAAAAATATGTGCCCAGGCACATATTTAAAAATATGTGCTCAAATTCCTGGGCTTAAGCAATCTTCTCGCTTCAGCCTTCCAACTTGCTGGGATTACAGGCATGAGCCACTGCACCTGGCCTCTTTATGTATTTTTTCTTTTTTTTTTTTTTTTTAAGACAGAGTCTTGCTCTGTTGCCCAGGCTGGAATGCAATGGCGTGATCTC
>NW_012099377.1:854624-890492 GCF_000951045.1 Mandrillus leucophaeus | reverse complement strand
TTGACTTTTTTTGTTTCTTTAAAAAAGAGGACAAGCCGGGCATGGTGGCTCACACCTGTAATCCCAGCACTTTGGGAGGCTGAGGTGGGTGGATCACCTGAGGTCAGGAGCTCGAGACCAGCCTGACCAATATAGTGAAACCCCGTCTCTACTAAAAATACAAAAATTAGCCAGGCATGGTGGTGGGCACCTGTACTCCCAGCTTTTCCGGAGGCTGAGGCAGGAGAATGGTGTGAACCCAGGAGGCGCAGCTTGCAGTGAGCCGAGATGGCGCCACTGCACTCCAGCCTGGGCGACAGAGCGAGACTCCGTCTCAAAAAAAAAAAAGGGTGACACCTTGTTTTTCAAAAAAAAAAAAAAAAAAAAAAGACAGCATTTTCTCCATACAATATGCATGCAGTTCAAGGTTCTCTGTTTTTCTAAAAATCAGGAAAAGTACATTTTGGAGACGGTTGGTACAACTCTAAGGCGTGGATTTGATTTCCTCTCCTCTCCAACAGGACATGGGCGAGGCGATGTCACAGTGTGACTTCATGCATCTTCAGAAAGGTACAGACAAAAGGCTTAGAGATTCTGAGGAAGGAGAATTCTACAGTAAAATGCAGATATCCCTTCCCTAGCATTTTTATCAGTCTTTGATAGTTTTTGGAAATAAGGAAAAAGCAACAGGTCGAGGGCTTTATTCTTTCAAAAAGTGAAATAAAGACAGAACACGGAGGCAAGGAAATATGAGAAAATTTCAGCTCTGCATTCTTGAGCCTTGTATCTTTAGGTTGCCAATTCAGAAAACACAAAAAGCACATAGTAGTCTTATGTTTAATTTTTTATCAGTAAAACACATCCATATACTCATTTTTAATTTGCTAAAACTAAAATCTGTTATCAAAGCATTCGGGTGCTAGGTGTCATTCTACTACTCTGGAGACCTGGCCTCTTTCATATCATAAGAGCATGATTAGGAATGCTCTCACAGCCAAGGAGGGAAGGAGACAGTGAATAGAACTCTGTTCCTCTACCACTCATCCTATATTGCTTTATTAAAATTCATATATAAGCATTTACTGAGCATCTACTTTATGAAAGGAGGAGTTTTCCCTGTTCCATTATTTCTGGATTCCAGGATAGAAAGTATGTGATTCTGGAGAAACAGAGACTCAACAGAAGTGAGTGCTGGTGTTCCAATAGAGGACCCAGGGAAAGAGTGCAGCTCAATTATCCCCTTGTGCTAGAAATGCTACCAGAAGTTTCCTTGTGGTCAGGTGGTATATATGAACACCACCTTCTGTGCTAGAAGATTATTATGCCTTGATGTGCTCTGGCTGGAGTGTGACTGCCAAATACTGGAAAGTATTCAGAAGGGTACATCATGATGGAGGTGGTGGTGGAGACAGAAGGGATCATTTATGTCATGCATTAACGGAAATTATACCACCTGAACTACAAGAGGATGTGCAATTGTCCAGCCCAAGTTTTTTATCTGGGAGATGAAAAAACTGAGATTCAGAAAGGAAAGGTTACTTTATCTAAGTCAGCCAGTTAGAGAGCAGCAGGAAGATTAAAATTCACATATTCCAATTTCATGTTCGATGCTTGTTTTCATAAACACACATAAACAGGAAGTCCTGGGAAGAGAAGATATTAGCTGTGTCTTTCTACCACCCAGAGGCTTCACCTCTCTCATGCTTCTAAAATAAAATACCAGGTTGATGTTCTGACCATGGGCCATAAACCAGGGTCAAGGAAGTCCAAGGAGACTGGTCGTCTTCCCAAGGCATCCTCTCTTCTTTATCAAGGACACTTCCCCAGGTAGTTAAGACAGAGTCCTAACAGGGCTGTAAAACCACCACTTAATTTATCCCTTCCCCACTCTAGTCAAATAGAGGCCCAGTGCTTCCTACACCCATCCAGACTTAGCAGCTCCTGGGGCCAAAGTGGTGATATTTGTTCAACAGTACAGAAGACAAGTCCATGAACCAGACTACCAATGGTGTTGGGTTTAGGAAACAAAGATTGAAAATTGTAACATCTTTTGTAGTTGTTTTGTATAGACCATACCTTTTTGGCAATGTTTATTTTTTCATCACTTCTATGTGCAAATATTTCTTAAGCTCATCAAAGTGGTATAAATCTAACAAGATTTTTCTCTTATAGACAGTAACAGAAAGGAACTTAAGCCTTCTCTACTCTACCTTAGAACATAGGAAGTGCTAATAGTTGTAAGGTAAGCAATAAAAAAAAATGTTTACTGTATGCTCGCACTTTACTTCACCATGAGAATATAAGAGAAAACAAAACAGACATGGTCCTCCTGACATTTAGCTTGTAATTTTGCAGATGTAGATACCTTAAATAATCAATTATAGTGGATCAGTGTCTTGTCAAGGTAAAGGTAATATGAGATCGAACCACAGGAACACTAACCTAGTTTAGGGAGGCTAAAATATCTTCACACAAGAAGGGCATCTTAAAAATTATTTTATTTTTATTTTACTTTAAATTCCAGGATACATGTGCAGAATGTGCAGTTTTGTTATATAGGTATATGTGTTGTTTGCTGAACCTATTTACCCATCCTCTAATTCCCTCCTCTCGCCTCCCAACCCATAACAGGCACTGGTGTATGTTCCCCTCCATGTCCATGTGTTCTCATTGTTCAGCTCCCACTTATGAGTGAGAACTTGCAGCTTTTGGTTTTCTGTTTCTGTGTTGGTTTGCTGAGGATGATGGCTTCTAGCTTCATCCATGTCCCTGCAAAGGACATGATATAATTCTTTTTTATGGCTGCATAGTGTTCCATGGTGTATATGTACCACATTATTCAGTCATTGATAGGAATTTGTGTTGGTTCTATGACTTTGCTATTGTAAATAGTGCTGCAATAAACATACATGTGCATGTGCCTTTATAGTAGAATGATTTATATTCCTTTGGATATATACCCAGTAATGGGATTTCTGGGTCAAATGGTATTTCTGGTTCTAGATCCTTGAGGAATCACCATACTGTCTTCCACAATAGTTGAACTAATTTGCATTCCCACCAGCAGTGTAAAAGTGTTTGTATTTCTCTACAGCCTCACCAGCATCTATTATTTCTTGACTTTTTAATAATCGCCATTCTGACTGACATGAGATGACATCTCATTGTGGTTTTGATTTGCATTTTTCTAATGACCAGTGATGTTTAGCTTTTTTTCATGTTTGTTGGCTGCATAAATGTCTTCTTTTGAGAAGCATCTTTTCATATCCTTTGCCCACTTTTTGATGAGGTTGTGTTTTTCCCGTAAATTTGTTTAACTTCCTTCAAATTTGTTTAACAAGGAGTTAAAATTTGTTTAACTCCTAATAAACATAATAAAATTATGTTTATTAATTTGTGTATGTTAAATTCTGGAAATCAAACCTTTGTCAGATGGGTAGATTGCAAAACTTTTCTCCCATTCTGTAGGTTTTCTGTTCACTGTGATGATGGTTTCTTTTGCTGTGCAGAAGGTCTTTAGTTTAATTAAATTCCATTTGTCAATTTTGACTTTTGTTGCAATTGCTTCTGGTTTTATCATCATGAAATCTTTGCTCCTGCCTATATCCTGTATCATATTGTCTAGGTTTTCTTCTAAAGTTTTTATGGTTTTGGGTTTTACATTTAAGTCTTTAATTTCATCTTGAGTTAATTTTTGTATAAGGTGTAAGGAAAGGGTCCAGTTTCAATTTTCTCCATATGGCTAGTCAGTTTTCCTGGTACCATTTATTGAAAAGGAGATCCTTTTCCCATTACTTGTTTTTGTCAGGCTTGTCAAAGATCAGATGGTTGTAGATGTGTGGTCCTATTTCTGAGTTCTCTATCTTCTTCCATTGGTCTATGTGTCTGTTTTTGTCAGTACCATGCTGTTTTGGTTACTGTAGCCTAGTAGTATAGTTTGATGTTAGGTAGTGTGATGCCTCCAGCTTGTTCTTTTTGCTTAGGATTGTCTTGGGTATATGGGGTCTTCTTTGATTCCGTATGAATTTTAAGGCAGTTTTTTTTTCTAATTCTGTGAAGAATGTCAATGGTAGTTTGAGGGGAGTAGCACTGAACCTGCAAATTACTTTTGGCATTATGGCCATTTTCACAATATTGATTCTTCCTATCCATGAGGACAGAACGTTTTTTCATTTGTTTGTGTCCTCTCTAATTTCCTTGAGCAGTGTTTTGTAGTTCTCCTTGAAGAGGTCCTTCACATCCCTTGTTAGCTGTATTCCTAGGTATTTTATTATCTTTGCAGCGATTGTGAATGAGAGCTCATTCATGATTTGGTTCTCTGCTTGTCTGTTGTTGGTGTAAATGAATGCTTGTATTTTTTGCACATTTATTTCGTATCCTGAGACTTTGCTTAAGTTGCTTATCAGCATAAGGAGTTTTTGGACTGAGATGCTGGAGATGGGGTTTTCTAAATATAAAATCATGTCATCTGCAAACAGAGGCAATTTGACTTCCTCTCTTCCTATTTGAATAAGCTTTATTTCTTTCTCTTGCCTGATTGCCCTGGCCAGAACTTCCAATACTACGTTGAATAGGAGTGGTGAGAGAGCACATCCTTGTCTTATAACAGTTTTCAAAGGGAATGTTTCCTGCTTTGGCCATTTAATATGATATTGGCTGTGGTTTTGTCATAAATAGCCCTTATTATTTTGATATGTTTATTGAGAGTTTTTAACATGAAGGGATGTTAAATTTTATCAAAGACCTTTTCTGCACCTATTAAGCTAACCATGTGGTTTTTCTTTGGTTTTGTTTATGTGATAGATTGTGTTTATTAATTTGTGTGTGTTAAACCGCCATGCCTCACAGAGAGGAAGCCAATTTGATTGTGGTGGATAAATTTTTTGAAGTTCTGTTGGATTCAGCTTGCTAGTATTTTATTGAGGATTTTCGCATCCATGTTTATCAGGGATATGGACCTGAAGTTTTCTATTTTTTGATGTGTCTCTGCCCGGTTTTGGTATCAGGATGGAGATGTGGTACCATTCCTTCTGAAACTATTTCAAACAATTGAAAAGGAGGGACTCCTCCATAACTAATTTTATGAGAAGGCCTTTTAAGTTGAGATCTGATGGATCAGTAGAGGTTGGCCAGGCAACTCGTATCAGTGTAGCACTGAGGCATTTTGAGGCTGGGGTGTGCAGGTTTCCCAAGTAGAAATTATTGTAAGTTGAATTTTACAATAAACTTGTGGTATTTTCACCCTATCAAGAAGAAAAGACAAAAATAAAAATTAATGAAACCAATCACTTGGCTTATTACTACAGCAATCTGGGGTAGACTGCCAGTGAAGAGCTGAGGTTCTCAGTCTAACAGCCTATGAGGAATTCAATGTTAACAACAACCATGTGAGAGCTTGGAAGGAAACCTCCCTCAGGTGATCCAGTGATGACTATAGCCCCTGTGAGAAAAATAACAAATGTTTTTTTAAGTTGCTAGTTTGGGGGTATTTGTTATGCAGAAGTAGGTAATTAATACACCATTACTTGCTGGGACCAAGACTTGTTCAGCCTCATTTTTGTATGTTCTCTTTAAGTTCTTGTTCAAATCGGGATGGGAGGCGGGGTAAAAAAAAATTTTGTTGTAATTTTTCTCAGTGAAGACAGAATCAAACTATGAACCACACAAATGTAGACATTGGATTTTTCATAGTCATAGAAGTCTGAGTCAGTGGTTGATTGATATGAAAGCACCCGATTATGCAGACACTATATCGTAACACTGATTAGTGCCTCATGTCAAAACAAGGCCTTTGGGATTCTCAGCCTATGGTGCACTTTGGGCTAAAGGAGGTTAAATGAAGAAGGTTGGAAGCCAATTCCAGAAGAAGAGCAGAAGCTGCTGCCATATTCTTTTCAATACAGCCTTTTTTACGAGTATATCTCCAGATGGCTTCCTTGGATGACACACGTCATTCCCAGTGAGTTTATTTCCCTGGCCTCCTTTCCCTCAAGGGCCCCCCAAAAAAGAGATGTGATTTGTAATCTCCTGGCAACCTGGGGCAGCTCGCATGTTAATAACCAAGGTGACAATTTTTTCCTTGGGGAATCAAGATTCCTATATGCCCTCTGCTTCCCACTTCTCTAAGGGGAAATATTACTGCCAAGTATATTCTTAGAGATGCTTAAAAAGCACATACGCAGCAACATGTTCTGGCAGAAATATAGGCAAGAATAAGGATAAGCTATTTCTAGATAAAAATACAAGGAATGTATGCATACAAGAAAAACCAAGTTTATGTGATCTTTTTGCCTCTCCCACAGTCCTAGGGACCAACATCCCAAGAGTTTTGTTTTCCTTCTGTTTGTTTTAATATTTTGATTATGGAATATTTCAAACTTATCCAAAAATAAGATAATATGACGAACTCCTATGTACCCTCTTTTTCAACAATTATCAAGTCACTTATATTTTATCTAGACCCTTCACTGACTCCCACCCCTAACACACACAGGACAATATTTGATGCATTTCTAAGAAATATAACATTGGTCTGGGGAGGTATATATAATACCTACCTGTGGTATTTGTTTTTTCCTAGTACCATATGTGGAGTGAATCCATAGGTAGTGAGGTAATAGGACTTTTCCTAGATCTCCTGTTTATCAAACACTATTATATTGAATACTCATAATGATGCTCTAAAGAGAGTACTATTATTAATTTTATTTTACCAATGGAGAAACTGGTCTGATGAAATGAGGTTAGTTGCTCAAGGTCAAATGGTCAGCCCATGATTTGAAGTGAAGTCTGTCAGAAAACTGGTAAGAACACTTTACCCAAGAGTTATATATGGTCCCTCAAAAGGATTAGATTTTCTCCTTTTCTAAAATAGGCTTGTTGTTTGTTTTCCATGCAAGAGGAAGCAACACAAACCTTCACTTTTTGCTCTTTCCTGAAATAAGAAAGTGGGCGCCTAAGGATCTTGCAGTGCTTATGCTGAAAGCACTTTGTGAACGAAAGCCATGGCTCAGCTCAGGACTTCCAACTGGGATGACACAAAATCAAAATAGAACAGTTTATTTCAGCTCTAATCAGAATAAAAGCAAATGGATCAATGTTTTCCAAATGAAACTTGTCTAGAATAGCACTTATTTTCTAAGTCTCACAGGTATTACAAACCAAAACAGGAAATGAAAAGCTATTAAAATAAATGGTCCAATAGTGTTCTTTAAACAACTATCAGCACTTTGATGAAAAAACTTTTACCCACCCCCACCACTTGTTTATTGTCTAAATTCAAACTCATATATCCTTCTTGGTAGGTCAGCATTAAATTAGGGTAAAGACTTCTAAGTCTCAGATACTACTATTTGAAAGGAAGTTGAGATAAAATTAGAAAAAAAAGACAAAGAATTTTTAATATATGTGAGTGTTATGTTTGTAGGTAATCTGTTGCTGGACCAAGAGGAAAGTTGATAACAAGACAATTAAAATATCCCAATATTAGTCAAGTATTACATTTTAATTTTATGTGCTGAAAAATATTTATTAATATGACATTTTCAGAATTTGCTTTTCCCATTTTTCCGTGATGTTTACAGAGGATTTTTTTTGGTTCTCTCAATCTCTTTTCTTCCCTCATGTTCCTAGGAAGCATTTTTGATTCTCTCAATCTCTTTTCTTCCCTCATGTTCCTAGGAAGCATTTTTGGTTCTCTCAATCTCTTTTCTTCCCTCATGTTCCTAGGAAGCATCTGGAGAAAGGGAAAGGGAGGAAGACAATAGGGATAAAGTAAAATAATAATAATAGTGGTCTCCATATCTAATATTATTTTTCATTGGTACCTAGAGTTGTGAAAGCTATGTAGTTTTATCAGGCTGGTAGCTTTTCAATGGGGTTTTAAGGACAGTGGAGGAAGAGTCATTGTAGAAGATTTTAAAATCTTCTTTTAAAATATGAAGAGACTCGTCATTTTGTAATTACTTTTGTATATCTGGATTATGTGTCTTTAATGGCCTCATTAAAGGGTTCCAGGCGTTAACCCTGTAGGTCACAACTTTTATGAGCAACATGTATTGGTAGTGATCCTCCAGTCTGTAGGAAGAGTTCAGCAATTTTTCCTCTGCATTCTTTCCTCCTCTGCTGACTTTTGCTTACAGTAGAAACAGTTGATTTAAATGCTTGCTCAGTACAGTGGAAAAGTCCTGGATTTGCCAAAAGTAAAATTTTGGTAAAGTAAATGAATGTGTAAAGAAGGACAAACAGCTTTGAAGGACTCTGGCATCAGTTTTTTAAGCTCTGCATGTGTTTTCTGCAATTAAAATCCCTTTCCATTCTCTCGATTTTGTATCTCCCCGAGGAAGCTCAAATCAGCCCTCTCCCTCAAACAAATGCCTGCTTAATCTCCAGGGGAGGCTTATTCACAGGGACTGGGATTTACTCAAGAGGTGATCTGAGTATTTGCAGAATATTTGATATCCAAACATTTTTTATTTGAGCTGTTAGTAACTTTGGGAGGAATTCAACAGAGGTGGTTGTCACTGAAGAAGGCAGGGGTGGCTGCTGAACATTAGCGATCTCAGTTGGAAGTAAAAGTGCTCAATTTGCAGAGGAGATGTGGGGAGAGTGAGAGGATGCCCTGATATATTTAGCCAAATATAAATAGTGAACATGTGTTAGTCATTTATTATAATGGCAGGCATTGTATTTCTTCCTAATAACCCTGAGAATTATGTTATATTAATATACCCCTTTCAAAGAAGGAAAATATGAAATTTAATGAGCTTGCAAACATTGCCCATGGTGTTTCAGGTAGTAATTTTCAGAGCTGAATCTAAGTCTAAGTCTGCTTGATACTGAAGTTTAAACTTTTGTTACTCTTTTTTTTTTTTTTTTTTTCTATTCAGAATGTTTAGGTAGTGTTTGATCATTTAAATGGAACCTAGCTATCAAAGTACTGAGTTTTGGAAACATTTTTATTTAGTAAGAATATATTATATGAGTCAGGCTCTTTCTAGATATGGTGGAGGTCACAAAGATGAATAAATTCCAGTATGTTTTCATGGAATCTGTAGGCTGTTAGAATAAGTTTTTCTGAAGCAAGGCAGATTATCAATGGCACAAGACAAGAATAAACAAAGGGTTACATGAGTTTACAGGTGAGAGGAGTTCCTTCAGGATCGGGGAAGAGAACTTGTGAGCTGGTTCTGAAATTCAGTGAGAAAGCTTTAGACTACAATGAGCATGAAACAGCACAATTGGAATACTGAACTACAATTCACCACTGAGAAGACTGGTTTGATCCATACATTTCTTTTTTTGTTTAAAAGTATCCTCAGAGCACTTCAATTCTTCTAAAGGTTAATTAATGGATGCATTGAGTATTATGGTAAAGATTAATTGAGGTGGTGCCGGAGGGATGATGGAGAATTAAAAGTATTATGGAAATTTTCTGCTAAGTCATTTTTCTATGAAACAGCAATGGTTTTTTGTGTGTTTTGTTTTGAGACAAGGTCTCATTTTGTCACCCAGGCTGGAGCACAGTGGCACAACCATAAGTTACCGCAACCTTGACCTCCTGGGTTCAAGGGATCCTCCCACGTCAGCTTCCTGAGCAGCTAGGACTACATGGATGTAACATCATGTCTAGCTTTTTTCTTAAATTTTTGTAGACACAAGGTCTCACCATGTTTACCTGGTTCATCTCAAATGCCTGGGCTCAAGTGGTCCTCCTGCCTCTGCCTCCCAAAGTGATGGGATTACCAGCATGAGCCACTATGCCCAGCAGAGACAGCAAATCCGATGGCAGCAACAGTGTCAAATTCCTGAGTACATTTCTGAGTAAATTGTTTAAATCCTCACTCTAGTTAGGTTTTAATTTGCAAATCTAACAGCTAACTTCCCTAGAATGTGCAAAAGATAAAAAGTCCTGTGTAGATTTTGATTTAAAGTGTGTTTTGACCCTAGCTCAGGTCTAAGGGAGTGGCTTAGGTACCCTAAGCAGAGAAGAAATTGTAATTTCTTTTGAAGAAAGATCTTCTAGCATCTTGTGCCTTCCAGAAAATAGCTAGCACTTGTTAGAAAGCTAACACTTGTCAGAAATAAATGCAAGAGGAGTTGTTTTCCTGATGCTTTATTCACACAAACATGTCACGGTAAAGTCAAGGTGTAAGCTGCCGCATACATTTGATTGGACTTTGAATATCACTTTGTAGAATCCCTTGCTTGGGGCATGTCCAAAATGTTGGTTTGAAACTGCACATAAAGCCACTATTTGGTCACCTGAGATGTTACTGTGAGATACTTCAATGACTTTTTTCTTCAAATTTTCTGCACAGTATTCTTTCACTTACTTCACCAATATTTCAGTGATTCTAGGCTAAAAAGTTTAAGATTATGTGAAAGTACATGGATTTTACTAACCAGAGTGTGACCAACAATCCTGGTACTCTCTCTGCAGATGACAGAAATGAAGTCTTTAAGGGTGTGGACCCTACACTGATACCCTCTGGATTTGGATTTGCAAGTTCACCTCCTACTATGGGACAGTCAGAATGTAACTGCTGTTAGAGTTCAGAGCCTTGATGAATTTGGAGTTAGACCATTGTTCAAATCTGAGCTCTACTAATTAATAGCTGTGCATTCTCAGATAAATCTGTTAACTTCTCTGAGGCAAGGACTAAGAGTGCAAGGGGAAACTTTGTGGAAAGAATAGATGTAGAAGACCTAAAATATGGAAAGGAGTCTACCAACATATCAATACTCTAAGCCTGCATTTGATAACATGCAGTTAGATGCATCTGAATGAATGTGGAAATTCTTATAAAATAGAATTGAATGAGAATGCTGGCCACTTCTAAGAATTACATTAAATTACTTGCATGATTTTCCTTTCAGACATATGTTCACTAGACTTGTCTGAGGCTCCACATTTTCCATCCCTGTTTGTGCTGTCCTCTTAGCCTAGAACATTCAGTGTTAGGCTGAGGATGCACCCCATCTGAGAAAGAGGGAAAACAAGGCAAGCATCTCTCTCTCTCTCTCTCTCTCTCTCTCTCTCTCTCTGTGTGTGTGTGTGTGTGTGTGTGTGTGTGATAGAAATATGAGCTCTAAAGCTCAGATATGCCTGTCTTTTTACAGTTGGGGTTTACGGTAAAATGCTGCTAGGTCCTAAGACTTTGACTCTCTTGACAGCCAATGGGTTTGAATTTAGTGTTTGTGGGGAGAAGGTTACCAAGCGTGGTGAAAAGTTCTGGCATTTCAATGTGAATTATCGAAACCTATTACTGTTGGATAATTCATCAGATATCAACGTGTTATGTCTTCTTCAGAGCCTTTGGAGTGTGAGAGGATTTTTGTGGTGATTGTGTTAGTTTTAGTGTTTTCTCATTTTCCTGTTTGAACCAAGTGTTTAACTGTCGTGTTTTGATTGCGATCATTCCTCATATGCACCATCTAATGACCACATTACCCACCTCCTTCACCTCTTGAAATCTGGAGTTTGTCTGCTAACGTGTCAGGTCATGAGCACTAGGATCAATATTACTGAATGCCAAGACATAGCCTATCTTCAGATTTAAACTCTGACTTAGCTTGGGTTCAACTACTGGAGGCCACTGTGCAATAAAAGTTGAAGTAGGATGGAAGAGGGAGAAATGCATAAAATAAAATGAAATACCATTATAAATATTATATCTATGGCTTCTCTCTTTTCTTGAAACAGAGCTATGGTATAAAGCAGGACTGTATTTACAATGAGTTAATGAAATTTTTATTTGAATAATCACACCCAAAATTGCTTTCAATTTTTCATAATCTCTCTAAATGTCATTACATATTATTTGCTTTTTCCATTTTTCAAGACATCATATTTTTAAATTTGTTCACCTGGTAAAACCTGTTGGTTTCTGCCAGAGACTTGTTAACTATAAAAGAGCAATTTCCCTTTTTCATTCCAACCTCATACAATTGCCTGAACTAAAAAATAATGAAAAACATGAACAATTTCAAGGAGCAGCACTGTTAGAAATGAGCTGAAATGTCAGTGGACTTATTAGAAAACATCTCTGTAGAAAATCAGGATTGGTTTTCCAAGTTTGAGAGAAGGAAAATGGTTTAATCAATATTGTCCAAATTAATTATAGGGAAATGGCAATATGTATTACACAAACTATGTTTTTTCATTGGAAAACATCGTGTTAAATATTTTTAACAACAGAACTTGTTCAGAGCCTTTAACATATCACTGTGTAAGAGAATCCCCGATAGTTTACAGCAATAATGTCTTTCTCTTAGGCCTTATTTTAGGACTAATCTTCAGTGAAGCACATTTAGGAAAGCTGACTTAGATATCTTATTTTAACACTGATTTATTTATTCTGATAACTAGGATGGGAGCACATACCTAACCTTTAAAGGGAAGATAGTATGAGGGTTCATTATATGACTACAATTTACATCTTGGTGTCTCTTTCAGAAACAGTCTTAGAAGGATGAAAAGATTGAGCCAAAATAAATAGCTTTGGAAGACACTCTTAGTTGTAGTCTACCCAGTAGTCCTTCTACCTAACAGTGCTTCTTCTTGACAGTAATGTTTTTGTTTTTGTTCCCCTCCCCCACCCGGGGAAGAGGCTAGCAGGGCGGGTAGTATTAATTGCAATAATGTTATTGCCCTTTTTATAGTTTTCCTTGCAACTAAGGGTTTCCAGGTGACTCAGTTATGGTAAAGGACACAAAAGGAAAATACTATTAGTAAAACATGTGCATCTGAGAGGAGACAGAGTTCTTGAGTACCAGCTCTTCCGTTTCTGTTTGCATTGATTGTGCTTAGATGGCTTGTGACCATCTTGTAAAGGTGAGGCCAACATGTTCAATGTATACATTTAACTTCATTCTTTCTTTGATATAAGCAACTTTACTTCATTCTCTTTATCTAACCTCTTTCTTTGAATGATTAGAGAAATGGCCAGTGAAGTTGATAACTTTTACTAATTTACACAATGTTCAAATAGTTTCTATTTTGACTTCTCTTTGACTTATTTTTTATTTTATGATGATCAAACAGGTAAAAGTCTCTTAAGAAACTTACCTATGTTCCTCAAAGGCACCACAGTAGGACCTGTGATATTTTAAAAAATGAAAGCAAAAAAGAAATATATAAAAAAGTTCCTTATGATGTGGAGGTGCATTCCTTCTACACCTAAATTATTGATAGTTCTTATCATGAAAGGGTGTTGAATTTTGTCCAATGCTTTTTCTGTATCTGTTGAGATAATCATATGATTTATATTTTTAATTCTGTTAATATGGTGAATCACATCTATTGATTTGTATGTTGAATCATCCTTGTATTCCAAAGATAAATCCCACATGATCATGATGTATGAACTTTTAATGTGCTGTTGAATTGTTTGGTAGTATTTTGTTGAGAAATTTGGCTTCTACGTTCATAAGAGATATCGGGCCTAAAATACTATTTTTGTATTATTTTTATCTGGCTTTGATATCAGGGTTGTATTGGCTTCATAAAATGAGTTTGGATATGTTACCCCGTCTTTAATTTTTTGAAAAAGTTTGAGGATTGGCATTAAGTCTTATTTAAATGTTTGGTAAAATTAACCCGTGAAGTCATATGGTCCCAGGCTTTTCTTTGTTGGTGGATGTTTGATTATTAATTAAATCTTAGTCATTATTGGTCTGTTTACATTTTCTATTTATTCATGATTCAGTCTTGGTAGGATTTATATAAGTAAAAACTTATCTATTTCTTCCAGTTTATCTGACTTGTTGGCCCACAATTCTTAATATTTTATGTAATCCTTTTTATTTCTATTTCATTCATTGTATTGTCTCCTCTTTCATTATCTGATTTTATTTACTTGGGTCTCAACTCTTTTATTTTAGTCTAGCTAAAAGCTGGAAACAATCAGCAAAAGGAAAAGGGAACCTATGGAAAAGGAAAAATATTTGCAAATGATATATCTGATAAGGGGTTAATATCCAAAACACATAAGGAATTCACATAACACAATAGCAACAAAACAAGACAACAACTAGCCTAATTAAAAACTGAGCAAATGACCTAAATCGACATTTTTCCCAAAGAAGATGTACAAGTTACCAGCAGGGTGAAAAAAATGTTCAATATAACTAATTATCGGGGAAATTCAAATCAAAATCCCATCGAAATATTACCTCAAAATTGCTAGAATACCTATTAAAAAAAGTCAATAGACAGCAAGTATTCACAAGGATGTAGAGAAAAAAAAACTTTATACTATGGGTGGGAATATAAGTCGATTCACCCATTATGGAAAACCGTATGGAAGTAACTGAAAAAATTAAAAATAGAATTACTATATGATACAACAATCCTACTCTTGGGTATGTATCTAAAAATAAAAGTAAAATCAGTATTTCAAAGATTTATCTGCACTTCTATGTACACTGAAGTATTAGTCACAATAGCCTACAATAACCACCTAAGTGTCCATCAGTGTTTGAATGGAAAAGGAAAATGTGGGTATATATGCAATGAAATATCATTCAGCCTCAACAAAGAAGGAAATTCTACCACTTGCTACAACATGGGTGAAACAGGACACATCAAAAAAAAAAAGGAATGGGCAATTATGTGGTGATGAATATGTTAATTAGCTTGATTATGGTAATTATTTCATAGTCAAATTATTATAGTGTACACCTTATATATCATTTTGTCAATGATACTTCTATAAAGCTATGCAAAAGAAAAAAATGGAAAACATGTACAAATGCATGTAATACATCAGGATCATTACTCATTTTAAAAAGCAATTGTTGTTGGCTAAAGTTTTAAATTTCCTAGAATCATTTCAAATAGGATTGCTAAAATAAGTTGTTCAGAGTCCTTGAAGGAACATTTCAGTTATGTTGATTGTTCATTTTCTCTCTGTCTCTCTCCCCATCTCTCTCTTTCTCCCTTTTCTTTCCTCCTTCCCTTCCACAACCCCCTCTCTCTTCTAATTCTGGTTGCTGCTAAGTTCTGTATAGGAACAACTGAGCATCTTGGCTGACAACATTTCTAGGAGCTAGATTACAGAGTCCTTGGGGCTAAGAATTACTATGTAAAGTCAAGGGTTCCATACAGAGCTCTAGAATTAGGGATTATGGGGATGTAGTATTGAGAAAAGCTGCGTTGTAAGGGATGTTGTTGACATGCTTTCATTTACGAACAGTTTCGACACAGTAGTTGATGTTCTTAACTCTGCCTTCCAGTAGTTATCATGCACTCAAGGGTCCCAAATCTCAACTTGTCTCACTGTGGCCCTCCCCACTTTGTATCTTGTCTAAGACATGGATGGACTATGGCTGTGGTTAAGGGGTTCGAGAGTGGTAGAATGAATGAAGGTCCAAAGACTCAATCCAACTATCTACAGACTTACCTTCCTACTTACCTGTTCAAACTAACTCACCTTGCCTAACCTAATTACTTACCTATTTTCCATTTCCACTTACCCACCTACTTTCCTAACTTTTCATAATATAGTGAATGTTATATAAGTTAATGTTTAAAAATTTCTAAAAATGATAAGGCCGTGCTTTATATATTTTTTAACTTTCTACGTTGAGATCATTAGACTTAGAGCAGAGTTGCAAAAATAGTACTAAAAATTCCCAGATATTCTTATTCAACATTTCCTAATTTTAGCGTTATAACCATCATACAATTATCAAAATTAAGAAGTTAACTGATAGAATGCCACTTACTGAACTAGAGTTACTCACATTTCACCAGTTTTACATGAAAATCCTTCTTCTGTACCAAGATAAAATTCAGAATTCCAAATGTATAGAGTTGTCATGTCTCCATAGTCTCCCCCAATATGAAACATTTTCTTTAACTTTTCTTTTTCATGAACTCCAAAGTTTTAAAGAACACTGGTTAGCTATTTTGTAGAATATTTTTCAAGTCGAATTTGATATTTTTTGAAATTAGATCGAGATGATTCATTATGTAAAGGTCATGAGACCTCTGGGCATAATATGAGAGGGTATTATCCCCACCTTTGTAATAACTATTTTCCGTAATTAATGAGTGTTTTGGAGGCATCAGATATTAGGAGACTATGTGAATAGCCTTTGCATCTTTTTTGTCAGTTTCAAAAACCTTAAAAACATATATTTCAAAACCAAACTAAATATTTCTATGGTGCTGTAATGGTGATTTTCTAGTTTTCTCATTTTAGTACATTTATTGAGATTATTTTGTAAGAAAGAACTGTTTCCCCACACTCACACTTATTTATTAATTCAGTTATGTACTTACATTAGCATGGACTCAAGGATATTTATATTATTCTTTGATTATGATCCAATACTATCATTATTTATGTTGCTAATATTATTCTTGCTGTGACCATTGAAGTTTTTGCAGATTAGCTCCTATATCCTTTCAACATGCACCCACTCTATTTGGCACATGGTGGGGAGACTTTCTTTGAGGTACCACAAGATGTTCCTATGTCACATTAGGTTTTGTCTGTCTCAGTCCTGAAAACAATCACTTCTCCTAGTAAGTTGTTTTATTGGGGCAAGGTACTTATAAACTGGGGCCTGGGTGTTTGGTGTTTTCAATGTTACTGTGGTGTCACAGCTCCTGCATTCTTTCAACAAACAGAGTTAGGAAATGTATGAATGTATAATAACCCATACACAAACACGCACACTCACATATGTCTAATTATTTTTCTCTCTGCATATATATTTTAAATAGGCCATAACATCTGATTCCAAACTAGCAAAGGAGGTTTTATTTATTCTAGTCTTCACTGTTATTTGTAACTTCTTTCTCTGATGGTTTCTCTGAAACTGTCATTCAACACTAGTGTACATATAGACTTGCCTGCTCTTAAGCAAGTTTATCAACCACATGCAGCGTTTGTGATTTTTCTTTGTCTTAAGTCTTAAGCATCCAATCAAAATAGCTTTGAAAATGGTTATTTAGGTCCATCATCTTCAAAGAAGTGAGATTATTCATTGATAACTCAGTATCATTTGTTACAATCTACATTCTATCTTGAGTTCCCCCCATATCCTTGGAGATTTTTAAAAAATTTAACCAATTAAATTCATTCTTTATGGTGTGTAGTTCTTCTACCATTTGAAAACACACAAAAAACCCTACCAGAAATTAGGTATTTACCAACACAATTTTATGTAGAACTGTTCTATAACAGAAAGAAGTTCTTTGTGCTTCTCCGTTTTAGTCAACAACCCACTCTACCCACACTTTTGGCAATTGTTGATCTATTTTCTGCGTGATTTTGGTAATTGCAAGTAGAAATCACATGAAGTAGACATTGCTTCTTGCTTTTTACAACCTAGTAAAATGTTTCAAAGATTTATTCATATCACTGTGTAAGAACTGCTTCTTTGTTTACTTATCTTTTTATTTATTTTGCTTTTTATTAAATGGCTCAGTAGTGTTTCATTATATGGATATACAATGGTACTTACCTGCTTGAAATATACTGAGTATTTTAAAAATTTGACACGTTTGAATAAAGCTGCTGTAGGCATTTGTCAGCATGTGTTTGTGTGTGCGTGTACAGATACCTTTCTCTTATTTTGGGTAGATTACCATGTGAAAGACAAATATCTTGGGGCTCCAAAATCCCTAAGCTAAAGGGAAAAGTCAAAATGGGAAAGGCTTAGGCCAAACCTGCCCAAGCTTTGAATTATTTTATGCAGAGTCACCCCTCTCCTCACTGAGATAAATGCGTATCTGATTGCCTCCTTTGGAGAGGCTAATCAGAAACTCAGAAAAATGCAACCATTTGTCTTTTATCTGCATATGACTTAGAAGTCCCCTTCCCCTCTTCTAGTTGTTCTGCCTTTCCAGACTGAACCAATGTTCATCTTACATATGTTGATTGATGTCTCATGTCTCCTTAAAATGTATAAAATCAAACTGGGTTCTGACCACCTTGGACACATGTCTTTAGGACCCCCTGCAGCTGTGTCACGGGCATGCATCTTCAACCTTGGCAAAATTAGCTTTCTAAATTGACCAAGACATGTCTCAGATTTTTGGGGTTCACACCTGTTAATAACTAAGAGTAGAATATCTGCGACATATGGTATGTTTATATTTAATTTTATGAAAAACTGCCAAACTATTTTCTTTTCCAAAGGGACTGTATCACTTTGTATTCCTGATGCAATGTATGATCAGTGATGTATGAGAGTTCCAGTTGCTCCTTTTACTTCCAGTATTTGCTATTGTCATTTTTAAATTTTATTTACTTATTTATACCATTCTAGTAGGTTTAGAGTGGTCTCTCATGGTGGTTTGTGTTTCTCCAGTGACTAATGATGTTGATCATATTAGTATATACTTATTTGTTGTTCATATATCATCTTTGGTGGACTGTCTGTTTAGATATTTTGCCCATTTTTTATTGGGCTGTTGGTCTTATTTTGAGTTGAAACCTTCTTCTATATTCTCAATTGACGTTTTTTGTAAGAAATACCATTGGAAAACATATTTCTTTATATTTAAAATGGGATTATTGTGTATGATCTTTATGCGGTTTTGTTTTTCTTTCCAATTTTATGATTTCTCCCTTTCAATAGTATGTTTAGACTATTCACATTTAATATAATTATTGATAAAAATTAAACTAAAATCTGCCATTTGTTTGTGTATGTATTCCATTCAATTTTGTTTCTATTTCCCTCTTTTTCTGTCTTGCATTATTTAAATATATTCAGATTCCATTTTATCTCTGCTATTTACTTATTAAAACCTTTTTAAAAATTACAATGGTTTTCCTAGGATTTAAATTATATATCCTTATTAACTTGAAGATTACCTTCATGTAATGTTACCTTCATATAATGTTATATAGTTTTAAATGTAATTTTAGAAACATACAATTATGTAGTCTCAAGTCTTCCTATATTTGTGTCATTGCTGTCAAATATTTAACATATGTTATAAATACACACATCCTTCCTGCTCAAGAATTGTTTTAATGTTTCTAAACAATGTGACTCAGTCTCCAAATAACATTGTGCTACTCCACGTGTAGTTTGAGTTCATAGCAGTATATTCCCAAGTCCTCTGTTTCATACATTGTGCCATGATTATTACATGTTTTACATTTACATACATTAAAAACACAAAATTAACTGCCATTATTTTAGCTTTAAATGACCAGTTATCTTTTAGAGCAATAACAAATTTTAAAAATGACTTTTATCTTCATTTACTTCATTTACAATGCTGGGCATTTTATTGTGCAGATCCAAGTTTCCAATCGTTGATGCAGGAGTGAAGAAGAAATTACTTTGGCTGATAGTGAGGATACAGAAGTCCTTGGTAAGGTTTTCCTTTTAATGAAAGGCAGCCCAAATCATTTTCCTTTCCAACAAAGAGCAGCCTGTAAAGTCGAGCTACAGACATAGATGCCAACAGCTGTGCCAATCATGTTCAAAATGGCAGCTCCATCTTCCCTTGTCTGCCAGCCAGGTGTACAGTAAGGAGCAGACAAGATGGCATGGGCCAAGGGGAAAGTTCATTTGCATAATAAGATTAGGGTGGGGCAGCCAGCCTTCTCGAGCTGTGTAAATGTCATTAACTTTACAGCCATTGATTTTCTTCTACTCAGCACTACTGAGTCCTCTGATGACCTATCAAGAGCAGTTTGCTTTTCAGTTGTATTTTTCACTTGAATTGTTCATATTTGAATGTTTCTTATAGTTTCCTTTTTGTTTTTGCTGAAATTCTTCTTCTGATTTTGCATGTGGTTCACCTTTTCCTTTAGAACCTTTAGCATATTAGTTACGTTTGTTTTGAAGCTGTGGCAAGGTTCCAATATCTATGTCATATCTGATTCTCATAATGCTGACTGCTTGGTCTTTGGAATTTTGTTGTATTTCTGTGTGTGGTTTTTAATATATCATAATTCTTGTGGAAAGGTGAATATCTTGAAAAGAATAGTAGAGACTTATGTAACTAGCTATAGGTCTAAAAATGCCCAAAGTGTTCCTCCTGGTAGCACTTTAGTGTAAGCATTTGAGTTTTTTTAGTTGGGATTTGGGCTGGGTTTGAAGTTTGTTAATGTGATTATCTTCGCTGGGCCACAGGCTTTAAATTCCTCTAGCAAAACTTTGTGTTTAGAGTAGGGGCTTATTTGTCAGATAGATTTTCTCATAGTCTACATCACACTGAGCTTTTGTATTCCACCTCTGAAAGGATATTTTTCATACTCATGTCCCTTTCCTATCCCTGTGCAACGTTATTTTCCAGTTTCTTATGATTTGAATCTTAGCCTAGCGAGAGGCATGCAGGATGTTACCTGTTATTCTGATTACATCTTGGTTTTAGCAGGCACAATGGGTGTGTGGTCTTGTCAATACTCCTGATATTCCGTGGCTATAGAGCTAGATTCAGCATTTTCCCCACCCATACTCCAGGGATAGATTTTTTTTTTTTTATCTGTTTTCCTCCTCCAGCTGCGATAGGTTTTCACTAGTGTCCTTAAGGTGCCAGCTTGTTACCCTCTGAATCAGTATCCTGAGGCTGCTCTAACGAATTACCAAAGACTTGGTGGCTTAAGACAAAATAATCACTGTCAGTTCTGGGTGCTAGAAGTCTAAAAATCCAGCAAGGTTGTGCTCCCTGTGGGTACTCTTAAAAAAATAATCCACTGGTTACCTCTTCCAATTTTTAGGGACAGACCTGGCATTCCTAGGCTTGTAGCTTTATCTCTAACTCAGTCTTGATATCACCCTCTCTTCTATCTTCTCCTCTGTGTGTCTATCTTATAAGAACATATGTTATTGCATTTAGGGCCCACCCAGATAATCCAAGATAAGTTTCTGTTTTTAAAACCCTTAATTTAATGATACCTTTTGTCGTATGACTTAATTTCATAGGTCTGGGAATTAAGGCATGAATATATCTTTTGAGAGGTCATCATTCAGCCCATTATATTTTATAACTCAGATAACAGGGATAGAAGAACAGTGTCCAATGGAGTTGCATGATTCTCTGGCAGTGGTTACTATTCCTTCCCCCAGACCTGTACCTCAAGAAACATTTTGTTAGGACTTACTACAGTCCTTTTTGTAAGCTCTTGTTGGGGTAACTACATAAAAAAATCTCAAAGAGGGTATTGACATCTTGAATTTCTGTCATCTTCAGGGACATTAAACTTTATCACCAGTACACACCTGTCCCCTACCAAATTTTCAACCAAACTCTTATTACCAGTATCCACTTGTGTCTAACTTAAGCCAGTGTTTGCATGTTGTCTTTCTTTGCAGGTTTTTTCTCCCTCCTTAAATATTTTTTCTAGTTTATTGCCTTGCAATTCCATCTTCCTGATAGGATTAAGAAACGTTGTGAATTTGCATGGGGTATCATCACTAAGAAATACAGTAAGCTAATTTACCTCTTATAAAATTATATCTTGCTGTTAATTTGCACATTCTGATTAGTAGTAAAAAATGTTTCATGTTTGTTTAAATAGTTGAGACTTCCACTTACATTTTTATTTATGAAGAAGAAACTTCATCACATTTAAAGAAGGACTGAACTGCTAACAAGGTCATATATTTAACATTCCAGAAGCTATTTAAACATAGGCTAAAGAACTACTTGGTAGAAATGTGACAAACATAATTAGAAAGTAATATTTGGGGCCAGGTGCAATGGCTCACACCTGTAATCCCAGCACTTTGGGAGTCCGAGGCGGGCAGATCACCTGAGGTCGGGAGTTTGAGACCAGCCTGACCAACATGGAGAAACTACGTCTCTACTAAAAATACAAAATTAGCTGGGCATGGTGGCAGGTGCTTGTAATCCCAGCTACTTGGGAGGCTGAGGCAAGAGAATTGCTAGAACTTGGGAGGTGGAGATTGCAGTGAGCTGGGCAACAGAGGAGACTCAGTCTCAAAAAACAAAAAAGGTAATATTTGGAACAAAAAAACTTCAAGTTTCTGTGAATCCTGACAGCGTAGTTGGAGATAAAAAGCAACATAAAAATGAGGTATCTCGAAGTGCAAAAAAATTTCCCCTTTAGATCTTGCCTCTGTTTCTTCATTCCTACTCTATTCTTTCTTCATTCTCTGTGCCCCCAGACTCAGGAACAAAAGTTCTTGATTTTTTTAATCAAATGGTCACTTTCAGATTAGTATCTTTTACAGCCTGCCAAGTTTTAACCTAGAAATTGCTGTTTCTCATCCTCATTGTCTTAAGATTCTATTTTCCTATTTCCAAGGGAAAATTTGCACCAATAAGTTGGAGTTCAATTTTAAAGCTAAGTAGCCACAGTGGTTATTAAACAAGGGGGTGGTGAGATAAAAGCTGGATCTAATTGGAAGTAGAATCAATTTAGCAATTTTTTTTGCTAATTTCTAATGATTTAATAGGCTGCATAATACTACATAAAACTCTAAAATCTTGATTTTTTTCGGGGATGTTTTGGGGAGAACAAAATTAGAAAAAAATATTTTGTTTGATTTTTGTTTTGAATTTTTTCTTGCAGACTATGATACAGAGATTTGATTTTATTAGAGTATAAGTATCCATCCCAATGCCTCAGAAGTTTATCAGTCTAAGTCAGAGGTCAAAATAACAAAAGCTATCCCAAAGGATTCATTCTGAGTAATAAAACTGAATAATGCTTGTACCTCTGTTTTCCATGTTAATGCCAAGGTACAGAGAAAAGGAACCTTTTGATTCCCATTTCAGGAAGACATAATCTTCCTATTAAGAATTTATTGTGGATCAATGGACAGAAATATCCAAGGAATGTTTTAGTCCAGTCAAAGTCAGTGAGGTCAACAAATCTGTCTTCCTGCCTCTAAAGAGTTCTCAGGAAGACTAAACAGCTGATATCATCAAAAGATGTGTAGATAAGGAGTTTGCAGGACTCAATTCTCATCCTAATCTTATTATTGACTAGTTTTGTTACTGGACACATTTATTCAGGTCTATAGTTTACTCAATTAAAAAATGACAGAAATAGAACCTAATAATAGTCCCAAGGGCAGCTATACAATTCTGTGGGACAGACATTCCTTCCTATTTTAAAAACTGCCAAGCAAAGTAATTTCGTATCTTTCCTATAAGGTATTCCCAAAGATATATACAGAGACAGTATATATCTTGCACTGTACTTAAGTATCTTAGTGTGTGTTTTTTAAGGAAGTTGGATCATATGCATGGTAAGTAGTCTCCACTGAAGTTTCTCCACCACATTTGGTAATTGTTTTGTCAGTCAGAACCTCAGTGATCATAAGCATTTTTGGCACCTGATACTGTTGAGATTAAGAAAAGTCAGAGTGTAGTGGTTAATTATATGGGTTCTACAGTCAACTGGCCTGAGTTAGAATTCTCAATTATCTTTCACTAGTCATGTGACCTTAGGCAAGTAAATTTAACTTCTTGAATTTTAATCATTCTTGCCTATAAAATTATGACTCTACTAAACCAACCTACTGAGCCAAATGGGAATGTGAAATAGGTCTTCTGTGTAAATCATAGTGTTAGTACATAAGGGCAATCCAATATGTGATAGTTATTTTTATCAGCCCAAACCCCTCTATGTGAGCTATTTTTAGAAGCTATATTATTTAAAATATGGCTGATGTTTCTAGGTAAGTTGTGGTATAAAACTGTTTCCTCACTTTGTTTTTCTACTAAAAATGGACATTATTAAATCAAGCTAATAAATTCTGACTCATAGTCCTCACTTCTACCTCTATCTTATTAAGTTTTTGGTCTTTCTAGAATTACTTTATTTCATACAATAGTCCCCTTGTGAGAAATTTAAGAGACATAACAGAATTTTCTCATTGATTATTTGGCTTTTATTCTGCTAAAGACAGATACCTCTATGCAGCCTATTCAGATTGAGCAGATTGTTAAAACCAGACTTCTCCCCAATTTATTTCTCAGATATTTACTGAGCATTTACTGTGTGTCATGTAAACTTCCAGATGCAGTAGTGGAGAGTGAGAATATTGGGAATTTTAATTTTTTTTTCTTGCCTCAGTAAGTGAAAGTCTGCTATCCACTGACTCTTCATCACCATGAATGTCAGAATTCAAATCCTCAGGAGCTGAGAGACCTCCATGGAGTGTGGTTGGTGGTGATAGGTTTAGTAAAAAGTCCTCACCCAGACAGGCTGTCACTCCAAAGCCTCCTCCCATCTGAACTGCAAGTGGAGTCTGAAGCCTGAAGGAAGGGGCCCATTCCCCCCCTCTAATGCTTACAAAGTTACTTGATTGTCCATGGGTGTCCCTTTCTTTCAAGTTTTACATACTGAGGTTTTATTTTTTGTATTCCTTCCTGGATTCTCCCCCTCCCTTAACTTTAGATCTCTAATCTGAACCACCTTTTGCATTTTCTCTTTTTTCAAAAGTTTTAAAATATTTTATTGACAAAGATTATGTATATTCAATGTGATGATAAGATATTGTACACATTGGACAATGATCATCACAATGAAATGAATTAACCCGATCTACCAGTACTCATGCTGTACATTCGATCCCCAGAACTTATTCATCTTGTAACTGAAAGCTTATACCTTTTGGCCATCCCCCCAGTACCACGCAGCTGCTGGCTACCACCTTTCTACCCTCTGCTTCTACAAGTTTCCCTTGTTTAGATTCCATATTTAACTGAGATCATTTCTCTTTCCTGACTCTCCCCGTGGAAGGAATATTGCAAATGTGCTTTTTTCCCCCGCAAATAAAACATTTTGTTTATTATACTTATAAATCCTCTTTGGGTTTACCAAACACCCACAGAGGTTCTGAAGAATTTATGTGGAAATTAAGGCAGCAATACATCTGCTTAATTAGACAGAATTAGACAAATGTACTCATAAAGGGAAACAAGTATCTGCTGGAATGGAAGGAAGACTGGGCTAGGAAGGGAATTCCTTTTCAGCTGTTTTCATAGGTTAATTTAGGGGTCGTTATCATACAGCCTTTGGTCTCCTGGGATAATACCCTGCTCCACAGGAAAGGAGAGGATAAGTTCTCTTTTACATCCAGTAAAGAATTCAAATTAACCTCTCTCCCCACTGTGATGTAATTAATACCAAATTTAAGGAAAGCAGGTTGCAGATTTCCAAAAAGATGGCAGTGCTTTAGCAACTTTACTGGTATGGTATTGCAGGTTAGACTCACCACCTGGAATGTTTTAAAAATGCTTATGACTAGGGTCACCTAAACCCAATTAAGTAAGGTATGGGTCTCAATGTGAAAAAAATCGGAATTCAAAATTATTGGTCCACGTTTTCCACCAGGCCTATTTAAACAATTCAGTAACAGTAATGGGCCCAATTAAAGTTGCTCAACTTTGTCCTTTTTAACACATTCATGCAAGTACTCAGAACCAATATGGACATTGACAAATGCAAACATAGACAAGACACAAAGAAACACCATGCTCATAGTAATACACACCCAGATACAGACACAGAGATCACACACAGGAAAGAGATACAGAGATCTACAGACACCGGTCCATACAGACTTAGGTACTGGTACACAGAGAAACAAACATATATATATTTGTACACATTCAGAAGGAAATTTACATAAACTTAGTCTGATGCACACAGAAAGACCATCTGAAATATTCTACAAAGAGATAAGAATCATAGAATGAGCATTGTGGTTTGTATATCTAAATAAGGATGTTGAAAACATAAGAAAAAGTATCACTGAGATAGACACCTAGCAAACAAAAACATAAGAGGAGACGCACATTCTAAGGAACTCTTCTTTGGAAGTTTTGAGGTCTTTGTTGTGTATAGGCTCTCAGACTAGCATTGTGGTGGTATTTGCCGCCTATCAGTGGATATATTTTTTGTCACGCTCACTTGCAACCTCCTTGGCTCCTTGCCCAGGACAACGATGTAGAAGGCGGGGTTGGAATTATAACCTTCAAAGTGATAAATGATACACATTTTATTGAAAAAGGAGGTTCTGCTGAAATTTTCCTCTCATGGGAACCTGGAAATTTGCATAGCAGGTAAAGAATATTTCACTGGTTTTGGATGCTGATAGAGCTCAAGACAGCAGAACAAAACAGCCTGTAATAATGATAATAATATATCTGTGGTCTTTTATAATATAGTAAGTTTTCTTGTAACGAACTCAGTTAATCGTATGACAATAGTTGTTCCCTGTAATTTCATTTGATCTTCAGAGCAAACAAGTGAATAAAAATTATCAACATTTTACATTTGTCCAAATTAATGCCGAGAGGGTTTATATCACATTTTTTAGGTCATCCAGCTACTAAGTTACATGTTTTAAAGTCAAATACATGTCTGATGGACTCCAAATCTGTGCTTTCAGCAACTGTATGACACTGACTTCTGCAAACACCGAGCTTGGGATTGATCTTACGGCTATTCTTACTTTACTTACAAACAAACTGGAGATCAGAGGGGCTATTTTGTCCCAGGCTCCTGGGGGCACACACAAAACTTGAATCTAATGTTCTGATTCCTGTTCTAGGACTGATCAGACCCAAGAAATAAGCCTTTGAACCATTCCATGGGCTATATGTAAACTGGACTCGGTGAAGAAACTGAAGCTTAAGAAATGTGGCTGAGCTAAAACTGCAATGACCTATGCCTTGAGCATACTCAAAAGGAGTCTGGATTCTCCTAGAAAGCAATGGGCTCGGAGGACTTCTCTACTTCTCCCACTTCTTTATTCCTTCTCTGGGGACTGTGGCACTGCTTTCTCTGGCACTGGGGTTAGTGATATATCAGAAAGCTCTTGGAGGGGACTACCTCCCAACCCCAAGAGCAGTGGTACAGCCTTGACTTCGGGAGAGGTTTCATCTGTTTGCCATTTTCTTAAAGTGGGGGTTTGGCTAGAATGATAAATGATCACACTGGTGATTACATTGATCACATTGTAGAATTTTCTTTAAATACTTTTCCCAGAATCTGAGTGTGATTATGAACTTCCCTGTTCCACAGTTTTTCAGCATGCATCATATTCTCGGCTCTGTGATTGGCTCTATGTGGATTAGAGTGAGAGACCAGTTCCAAAGAGTTCATGCCTTAATTATGAAGAAAAATGATGATTACATATTATGTAATAACTAGAAATCGTTAGGTCATACATTCTCAATAAGGCAAGAATTGATTCTTGGGGAAGGGCAACAAATTGTTAGATGGTACAATGATTTGTAGCTCTCTCTCCAAATTTCAGCCCTTCCTGAAACAATATTTAATATTTAATTTCAAGGGTAAATGATTGGGATAAAAAGATGTTTAAGGTTTCTTAGGAAGGTGATAATGAAACAAAAGGTTGATAAACACTATGTTAGACTACACATCACAGATCTTCATGTTATTCATATTACCATTTCAAATTGTTGCCAACTTTAGAAATTAGTAGATTTTATTTTAAATGTAAATTCCTGGTTTTTGTTTAAAAACAAAATTAAAAAGATCTTGCAAATCTGGGTCCATGGTTCCTCTGGCAATAATTGGCCAGGTCTGGGGAGCAGCCTCACCTTTAGGGAGGTCTTGTGTGTCTGTTGTTCACCCCATTCCACCATTCGCAATTCATTATGTCCATTCTGACCTGTTTATCTCACGAAAGTTATCATTTGGCCACTGTAGGGATCTATGTACGTTCTCAGTGTTCAGATAAAAAGTACAAATTCAGCAACGGATATCTTAGCAGTCTAGGGAGGAAGAAGTCAGCAAGAATTTGAGTGTTAAATGATGGGATTCATAAAGGAAGTGGGAATCAAAATTTCTTATATCAGGTCAAGATAGAATAAGGCAATGAAAGAGGATACTTGAGTGAAAGGTCCATAAGAAGAGGAAAAGATTGACACAAAATTAAATTCTGATGCACAAAAGACCAACTGTTCAAAGTGAAACTTTTAAACCTTTAGAATATAATGTAAGACATTATATTTACAGGTTTAGGTTTGGAAGAATTGTCTTTTTTTAAAATGACACAGGAAAGGACAAACCATAAAGGAAAAAGTAGATAAGTTTGAATTCATTACATGGAGAAACATCTGTTCATCCAAATATATCATAAACAAGGTAAAAAGACAAGGAACAGACTTTGAGGAGATGTTTGCAATGCATAATACTGACAAAAGATAAGTATCCAGAATTTACAGAGAATGTCTACAAATCAAAATGAAAGAGATAAACAATCCAGTGGAAAAAATGGTCCAAATGTATGAAAATGCCATGTACAAAAGTTAAAAGCCAATAAATATATCAGCGCCTGCTCAATCTGACATAGTGTCAGGGAAATATAAATTGAAACCATAGGAAGACATCATTCCGTAAGCATCATAATTACAGGAATCTAAAGCTAAATGACTCCTAAGGGGCTGGGCAAGGATATTGCAAATTTGTACATTTCACACAGTGTTTGAGTCAGGGATGCTCTCTTTGGAGGACAATTGACAGTATTTAATATTGTATTATTTACATACCTTTTGACACAACGAGTCTGCCACTAGGTATGTACCTTGAAGGAATTTTCACATGTGTGCAAAAGAGGATGAAAACTTGAATGTCCATGATATCATTGTATAGGATTGGGAGGAAAACTTGAAAACAGCTTAAATGATCCCTAACAGAAAAAAAAAAAAAAAAGATAAATTGTGATGTATTCATAAAATTAAAAAGAATAGGGAAAAATAAAAATAATACAACAATAATACCAAGTTAGCTAAATCTTGAAAACCTTGAAAGGATAAAAATGTTATAATTTTACTAAGTATAAAAGCATGTAAAACAAAAAACTGAATAATCTGATCGCAGGGGAGCTTGGAAGAGAAATGGGTCTGTGTAAGGGGAGATAAGGCTGCCAAGATCTGGCCCAGGGCACATTGAGGCCTGGAGTAGGAAAGCATGTGGAAAGCTCAGTTTGTTGTAAAACTTTGAAAGTTGCTGTGCTTTTATTGTCTGATCAAGCAACTATTGACAAGGTCTTTTCACAAGGCTGTTACCCGGGGGAAAATAGCTATTGTAGATTAATGTAGAAGACAGTAGTTTCTGGTTTTAAAAATTGTATTTGAAAAAATAAGAGTCTTTACAGAGCAGCTAGTCCTGAGAGGAAAAAAAAAATTCAGTCAATGTTATCTTTGGTAAGGACATCGTGTAGAAAGAAAGACTTAGGCTCCCATAGATCATGCACTAAATTAGATAAACTTGATCCTCCATGTTCAGATGCTTTCTATGACCTTAGTGTTCTCACCACTCTCTATCCAGGCCTACAGTCAGTCTCTTGCATACGCTCAAATTCCCCCAAAGCTATGTCTTTTCTAGGCTTGAAATTTCGACTCCCCCTCTCAAAACCCCCAGATCTTTATTATTCTCTGAATCAAGTCTCGGTCCTGAAGCCTCTGAGGTGGTGTTATGTGTTTTCCTTTTTAAATAGACTTTATATTTTACAGAAGTTTTAGGTTCACAGAAAAATTGAGCAGAAAGTATAGAGGTTTTATAAACCCTGTACACCCAGGCTCTGCCTCCTTCGCTATCCACATCCTCACCAGAGTGCTACATTTGTTACAATTAGTGAACCTACATTGACACATCATTATCAACCATCATCCATAGTTATATTAGAGTTCACTCTTGGTAGTGTACCTTCTATGAGTTTGGAAAAATGTATAATGACATATCATATTAGTCCATTTTTGCACTGCTATAAAGACATACCCAAGACTGGGTAATTTATAAAGGAAAGGAGTTTAATTGACTCACAGTTCCACATGGCTGGGGAGGCCTTGGGAAACTTATGGCACAAAGCGAAGGGGAAGCAGGCACCATCTTCACAAGGTGGCAGGAGGGAGTGAATGAGAGAAGAAGGAAGTGCCACACTGTAAAACCATCAGCACTCCTAAGACTATCACGAGAACAGCATGGGGGAAACCTCCCTCATAGTCCAGTCACCCCTGCATTACGTTCCCCCCTTGACACATGGGGATTACAATTAAAGATGAGATTTAGGTGGGGACACAAAGCCAAAACATATCACATATATACCCACCATCATACAGAATAGTTTCTCTCCTGAGGACTAACTAAGCTCTGATTGTTTTATCTTGCCCAAATTCCTATCCAAGGGACCTGGGGTGTCATGCCCTACAAACCATAAATTATCAGATGGGTTTTGTCTAACCCTATATATAATGACTTATGTTCCACCCTGACCCTGGCATAACATTACAAACGAGACAAGGAAGAAAATCAAAATATTTAACCCCCAAAACATGTTTCTTTGCCATATTTTGAGAGGGTGCTGCAAAGCTGTCCTTTGTGGGGAAAATGTGCACCTGTAAAGAATCTCCATTAACATAGCTAGATCTTCTTCCAGGCCTTCTCAATCCTGAAGAGATTAAGCAACAGTCTGGCATCTTTTAAAGATCTGAAAATTAGAAACATTCATCATTTATTGTCTTTCAGGGCAGCCACTGTAAGACTTCAAAAGAACCTTGGCCTCCACAATCTTTTATGTTAACCTGAACATTTATTTCCTTTATATATTGATCCCAGGTCTTTAGACAAACTCAACCAATTGTCAGTCAGAAAATGTTTAAATTTACCTATAGCCTGGAAGCACCCTCCATCCCCACACTCCCACTTTGGGTTGTCTTGCCTTTCTCAACCAAACCAAAGTATTTCTTAGATGTATTTGATTGATGTCTCATGCCTCCCTGAAATGTATAAAACCAAGCTGCACCTTGACTACCTTGGGCACAAGTTCTCAGGACCTCCTGAGGGCTATGTCACAGGTCATGGTCACTCATATTTGGCTAAGAATAATAATTCTCAAATATTTTACAGAGTTTGACTCTTTTTGTTAACACTCCCTGAAAATCTTCCATGTTACACCTATTCGTCACTCCTTTCCCACTCTCCCCTCTGACAACCATATATCTTTTAACAGTGTCCAGAGTTTTGATTTTTTCCAAATATCATATAGGTGAAATCACAGTATATAGTATTTTTAGATTGACTTCTTTCACTTAGTACTAATATGCATTTAACGTTCCTCCATGTCTTTTCATGGCTTGATTGCTCATTTCCTTATAGCAATAAATAGTATTCCATTGTCTGGATGTACAGTCATTTATTGTTCACTGCACCTGTAACCAAAGCACATGTTTGGTTGCTTACTGCTTACAGAGTCCAATTAACAAGAGCACAGGCTGAGATGAAGAAAATGATTTTTTATCCTAAAGCTAGCTTAGAGGAAGAAGTACAGCCTCCTGCCTTAAGGGTACCGCTTCCACTTTGGGGCAGAAAGCAGGGCCTTTTAAAAGGAAATGAGACATGGACAGCATGCAGGGAAGGGGTAAGCGAGTGGGGGTCTGCATGAATTATCTACTGGGTGGTCATGTTGGAGCCTTCGTGGGTAGAACTGGGTTGTAAGGTGGCTGTTGTCTTGAGATACCCTCCAGGTAGGAGAGAATTTCACAGAGGCCATACTTTAGGTTGTACTTTGACTGTTGTCTCCTAAGGCAATGTTCTAGTGGGAGAGAGTTCCGGCTCTGGAGCTTCTAAGTAAGCAAATAGTTAAATAAGCTCGCCCTATAAGGAATATCTGGTGAAGGGAAGATAAGGGTTATAACTGAATTTCTGAAGAGTTAAGTAGGAAGTGGGGAAAAGGAGGAAAGAGAAAAAAAGAAAACATAATTTAAAAAATAACTCATTTTCATTCTCTTAGAAAAATGATGGTACTCAGTTAAACACCTACTGAAAGATGTCTTGGCTACTTCCAAGTTTTGGCAATTATGAATGAAGCTGCTATACACATCTGGGTGCAGATTTTTGTGTAGACATAAGTTTTTAACTCGTTTGGGAAAATATCAAGGAGCAAGACTGCTAGGCTGTTGTAAGGTAAGAGTATGTTTAGTTTTGTAAGAAACTGTCAATCTCTTTTTTAAAGTGACTGTACCATTTTGCTTCCCACTAACAAGGAGTGAGAGCTCCTGTTGCTTGACATCTGTGTCACCATTTGGTGGTGTTAGTGTCCTGTATTTGGGTGATTCTAGTAGGTAAGTAATGGTATCTTATTATTGCTTTAATTTAAATTTCCCTAATGACACATGATGTGGAGCATCTTTTCATGTGCTTACTTGCCCTGTGTATGTCTCCTCTGGTGAAGTAACTATTCAAGTCTATTGCTCATTTTTTAATCAGGTCGTTCCTTTTATTGTTTTTGAGTTTTAAGCATTCTACATATTTTGGTACTAGTTCTTCACTGGATGTGTTTTGCAAATATTTTCTTTTAGACTGTGGCCCATCTTTTCATTCTCTTGATAGTGTCTTTTGAAGAGCAGAAATGTTTAATGGTAATATACTCCAGCTTATCAATTTTTTTTTATGGATTGTGTTTTTGGTTTACAAAGAAAGCATATTTGGGGTTAGTAAAGCCTCTGACTTCTGACTCTAGCTTTATTTTCTGCCTTTCTTCACCTGTCCACCTCTTATTTTCAATAGATGTTTGCTGTGGACTTTGTGAGCAGTGGGGATTGAGAGACAGCAAGATGACAAAGGCAGTGTTCTCATGTAGCTCATATACCAAGGTAGAAACAGATCATAAACATATTGACAAACAGAGAATTTCAAAGGAAGTTTGTGCTATGAAGTCTGTAAATCAAAAAATATGGTGGAGTGTAACTCAGGATATTAGGGTGGTCAAGGAAGGCTGTCTTGGGGAAATGAAATCCCAGCTGACACCAGTAAGATGAGAGTCAGTCATACAAACATCTGTGGGAGGAGGCATGGGTCAGTCTTATGGCTTCCTCCATGCTGCTTATTCTGCCTAGACCATTTCTTCATTGATGTCTATGAAAGCCCCGCCTCCTTTGAATGCCACCTCCTCCAGGATGCCTTTTCTGACCTCCCCCCAATTCAATGCCATCTCTCTTGCTGCTGCTGATCCCCTTGGTAGTAAGGCCAGCGTATGCCTTCTGTTAGTGTGGGTTATTTTCATTACAAATGACTGAACCACTGAAATGCACATAAGAAAAAAGCAAGACGGCATGCATTGGGTTTAGTAAGCAAGCACTTAAAAATGGACAGGTATGAACTTCCAAACCCTGCTTCCTAAAATCAGGAGACTAGTGCATGCTTTTTGAAGGCAGAGATTTATTCTTTCTGACCATGCTAATCACTGTGCCTTACAAACTTTAGATGCCAATAAAATATCTGTTGAATAAATCTTTGTGTTCCATTTATCACTGTTATTATTGACTATTACTTTTTGAGCACTTATGCTGTGCGAAGCACTGTGCTAAGAATTGCTTGTGCATAAGTAGTCTGTGATTTGGAAATTGTGATTATTTCTGCCTTACAGTGTTTTCACTAAAAATAGTCAACTAAACAATAACAACAAGACAAAGTATTAGTCCATGATTTTTTTTTCTTTGACTCAGAACAACTTGGTAAAGCACAACCCCTTTAAAAACTTCCAACTCACCTACCCTTTCTGCAAGGTGGTAATTTAGGTGAAAAGCTAACAACACACAACCTAAAGGGAACTGTCAACAATTTATTTTCCTTAAAGACAAATTATTCGGCCTTTGAACCTCCATTAAAGACTAATTGTAAGGTGCTAATAGATTTGGGAAAGGGGCAGTTATCCATTAGTTTAATTTAAAAAATGGAGATTAGGCCGGGCGCCGTGGCTCATGCCTGTAATCCCAGGGCTTTGGGAGGCTTAGGTGGGCGGATCACAAGGTCAGGAAATCGAGACCATCCTGGCTGACACGGTGAAACCCCGTCTCTACTAAAAATACAAAAAAATTAGCTGGTGCATGGTGGCCGGCGCCTGTAGTCTCAGCTACTCGGGAGACTGAGGCGGGAGAATGGCGTGAACCTGGGAGGCAGAGTTTGCAGTGAGCCGAGATTGCGCCACTGCACTCCAGACTGGGGGACAGAGCCAGACTCTGTCTCAAAAATAAATAAATAATAAAATAATTAAAAATGGAGATTAAAGTACTGGTCTGTTAGAGCTACCTTAGGCTGTAAGTGCCATGTTCATTCATTTTCATGAACAGCGAAGTTCACTGGGTCTAGGGCTGTTACCAGTAGGGTGTTCTCCATGAAACTGTCTCCCAGGCAGTTTCTTTTATCCATTGACCTTTCAATGATTTGTGTTCACAGTTCTGTAAGATGACCAGTTCCCACTCTCACTGCCAGTTATTTTCCAGGATAGACTTTTTTTTTCATTTCATTGGTTCTGTGGAAGATGAACGCCATTTTGACCATGGAGCTATCATTCTTTGCCCATATCACACTCCATCCATGGGTCCACTAGCAAATTAGCAACTGGAAATGACACCCAGGAGGGAAATTCTCGTTAGAAACAAGGTGAGAATTTGTTATGGACAATATTATCCTTTGGATCAGAAAGGCTTACTTGTGATGAATATTCAAAGAAGCTTTCCTAAATCTAAAAGAACTCCTATGTATTTACCTTATTGTGCGCTAATTTTCATATTCCTTTGTATTTATCACGATTCTACCTTATACATTTTGACATTTTCCCTTTCATGTGGGATCATGAGATATGCTGAGTGGATATTATCTTCATTTTACACATGAGAAAACGAGAGATCAGAAGGGTTAAGTGACTTGCCCTGCTTTAATCATCCCTCCTCTTATCACCAATTAACTGGCAGAGGGATTGTATTACTTTCCTAGGGCTGCCAGGAGAAAGCATAAAGAGGTGGGTAGCTGAAATCACAGAAACATGTAGTCCGACAGTTTTGGAGGCAAGAGTCTCAAAGGTTTTGGTGACGGTGTTCCTTCTGAGGGCTGTGAACGAAGAATCTGTTCCAGGCCTGTCTCCTTGGCCTATAGATGGCTGTCTTCCTACTCACATGGCATTCTCCCTGCATGTGAGCCTGTCCCCAAACATCCCCTCTTTATAAAGAGACCAGTCATATTGGATTAGGGCCCCCTTTTTAAACTAGATACCTCTGTAAAAGACCCTTTCTCCAAATAGGGCCATATTCTGAGATACTGGGAGTAAGACTTCGACACATAAATTTTGAGGGACACAGTTTGGGGAAACTTATGGAAATCAATCTGGCTCAGTCACTTCCCACTGGTTATGGAATAAAGTGTAAGTTTCTTGTTGTGACCCATGACTTCTTTCTTGATGTGGCCTGACCTCAGCCTAATCTCTTACTGCTGCCCAACAGAAACTGTAGCCATAGTTTACTTCATAAAAACATTTTACTAAGTATTGAGCATTTAATATCTATTTATATTTATTTATTGCAAAATATTTATTGAGCATTTAACATATAATGCTAAGTGCTTCACATGTGTGCATAGTGTACACATATGCTCAGCTCCTAATTATCACCCTATCATAGACTTATCCATTTATGCATTCAATCATTCATTCATTAGAAGTCTTTTATAAATGCCAGTTACTGCAAAGCTTTGTTCAAATTGTAGGGTATACAGCATGGCTGCCAAGAAAATGGAAAAATATATCCCCGGCCTCACAAACTTATATTCTGGTGAGAGAAAACAGAAACTTGAAGAGAAATTAAAGCATTATATAGTGCTGTAGAAGGAATTTGAACAGGAATGAAGGTACTGCAGGGACAAGGTGTGATTTTTAAAAATTATGTAAAATAATTTTATACTTATGGAAAACTTGAAGGAATACTCTTTATCCATATTCCTCAAATGTCATTCTGAAATAAATTTAAACTTACAAAGAAGTTACAAGAAGAGTACAAACAAGTCACGTATCTCCTTGATGCAGAATTGTCCATTGTTTATTTGCCAATGTTTGCTCACAACATACACCTTTTCAATCTCAATCTCTCTCTCTCTCTCTCTCTCTCTCTCTCTCTCTCCCCCTCCC
>NW_012099377.1:843236-854574 GCF_000951045.1 Mandrillus leucophaeus | reverse complement strand
TTCCACCTTTAACAGATTTCCAGCTATGCTGTAATTCCAATTGACCTTGGCTTCTGGGCAAACTATTTCTGCCTGTTCATTCTGAGGACCCTGATCATTCACCTATTCACATCTGCAGCCTTCTCAAGACCCCATCTTGACACTATTGCCTCTGCAATTCCCTTCATTTCCTTAGTCCACATGCCGCCAATCTCCAGAGGAAGGGAAGGGAAAAGATTGGAAGGAGAAAGATTGGAAGGAAAAGCCTGTGGGATTTGTAAATACAGATGTAGACATTGAAGCTTAGAGGATTAATTTGTGCAAGCTCACCCAGCAGTAGTTGGTAGAGCCTTTCTATCAGACATGAGCAATAGAACTAATTATTGGCCACTGTGCTGTATTTTCTCATTTACTAAGTGAGGAACTAGGGATTAGAATGGATAAGGAACTTCCAGGTTATTTTATGACCTGCTGCCCTGTGTAGTGTCTTTAGCCTGAAATCCTGCTCCTTTCCTGCTGCCCCAGAAAATACATACTCTTCAAAGTTCAGAGCAATCATCACTGTGAGGTAAAATTGCTTCTGATTCTCTTTCATCTGAATACAATCGAACACTCATCTTTTCTAGTTTGCCTCAAGTGCCCTAAAACCTTCTGTGCAGGCTTCAGCCTCATCACCTAATACATTTCAGGACACCTACTTGTCCCCAACCTCATCTGTCTGCTCCACAGATGGCTTCTCTGTGGTAGTGAGAGGGTTTGACACAGTCATTCTTATATCTTCTGGGCCTGGCACAGAGTAGGTGCTAAGAAATGATTATTGTATAGACAAAATGAAACAACTTTTTAAAGTAGGCAGATCTTTTCAATTATTCTTCCCCTGAAGAGTTCCTACGTATTTCATAATAATATGTTGTGTTCTAAAAGTTTTATTAGAGGAATTTTTGCAGTAGTGATCTCTTCAATTCATTTAAAATCACACATAATATATGTATATATACATATTTTTTAACCAAAACTTTCTTTAGGCACAAGCTGGTTCACATTTACGTCAGAAGGAAAGTAAGTTTTTAAAACACACTTTCTTTTCAAGATTTACATGATAGGGAGAGTTGCCTCCATCACAGGAGGCGGGACACGTCTGGCAGTGCTGAGAGGCAGTGACTCCCCATACAAGTGCTAGTTTGAAAGGCTGCCCATTGCTGGTGAAAGACGCAACAGCTAACAGACAAAAGCCCACAGCCCAGGTATGTTACCCCACCTGGAGTCCACGCCCGCCTCTCCCACAACTTCACCTGCTCTCCACCTGGCCTCCCAGGCTGACTATAGCCCCCATGTAAGCTTTGTTAGGCCAAAGTCTGTCGTTTACCATCTCAACTGACTTTGACCAAATATTACAAAATGCAAATAGATGTTTATTTTGTATGCTGATAACTACGATTAGTTGAGCACTCACTATGTGCTGAAGTCACATTTTGGGTATCAGAATCACATAGGAACGGGCTAAAGATGAATTTAGCTTAACCCCATTAAAAGTGTGGATACTGGATTCAAATTGCTGAAGTTTAAATCCTGCTTCTGTCACATTATATAATTGCCTTGTATAAACCTCACAGCCATCCTGCAAGTCAGGTAATAACATCTCCAATTTACTAATACAGAAGCTGAGGGCTGAGCAAGGTTGAATTTCCTTTCAAATTTGTACAGCAGGAGGCAGAGCTGAGATGGATGCAGGTTTGCATAGATGATGGCTGAAGCCCTCTCCTGCTGCTTAAAATCCTTCCCTTTTGTCACTTCATCTGCCCATGATACCCCTCATGCTAAACTATAATATTGACTGGCTGAAACTATACATAGTGCTTGCACCTGAGAATTATAAAACCCCAACCTCTCCCAAAAAGAATTTACTATGCTCCAGAATGTGGAGTTTAAATAGTTATTATCCCATTTTTTTTAAAGATGTCTTGTCCAAATTTACCCATTACATGCCAAAAACTTTCAATCCCTATTTCAAATATTCATTTTCTAAATAAATTATGACTTACATGCTAACAAAAGTTGTATTTGTCCTAGACTTAACATAATAATGCAATAACCAGTATGTTTGGTTGGACCCTCATTTCTGTGGACATTTTATTCAGAACCTCACTGTGCTTCCATCTTTCCATGTATTTAATGCTATACCATCCCCCTTCTTGCTGGCTCATACTGCTGACAACTGTTGGTTATATATGTTTGTTCCTTCAATAATCAGTATTCTGGAGAGTTTTGTATGAGGATACTATTAATCTTATCTCAACAAGAAGTTGGGTATGCTTTCACCTTATACATCAACATAAAAGTTCAATTAATTTTCAAAGTATTGAGCACTGAACTCTGCGATTACAAATTAGATGCTAATTAATGCTCTTTTACTTGCTCATTTATTTGGAATCTTCTCTTTTTTTCCTCCCTGTCAGAGCCCAAGTAAGTATGTAAATTCCATTAATTGTTTTTACTAACTCATTAAATGGGTTGTAGACCAAAGTAGTAATTTTGAAAATTATAGCCATCCACCACCACCTACATTTGTAAAAGATGCAACATTCTAAAGGATATTGTTAACTAGATGGTAATTAAAAACTACAGGGAAAGCACTTCCCTGTAAGATACGTGATAACTTTATTTTAATGAATTTCTGAAATAAGATAAATTCTTTAAGGGATAGATCTAACCTTGAGATTTCATGAAATTGCTGCTAGTAAAAGAGTGAAAAGAAACATATCATTTGACATGTTTTAATATGAAGATTATTGGAAGATATGAAAAAAGGCCTGAACAGATGCAGAAAAACTAAAATTTATTGACTATATACATTTTGTTTCACAGTTTTAACAATTCTGTTCCAAAGTTTTATACCCATTTTATAGATAAGACAACTGAGGCTCAGAGTCCTGAAGTAACTTATGCAATGCTCTTCTGAGGGGAGCATTCCAAGCAGAGGGACCCATGTGAAAAGCTGAAGACAAAGAAACATGTGGAGTTAGAATTAAAGGAAGATCAACATGCCTGGAGTATAGGCACTGGGGACCAAGGCCTGAGCTAAGGCCCATGTAGTAATCAGAGCCGCACATGCAGACTTTTCTAGGAAATATTAAGGATCTGGGGTTTCATGTCTCATGGTTTGAAAAGACCACTCTTTCCACAATATGAAGAATGGCCTGGGAATGAAAAGTGGGAGACAAGATACCAGGGTGCTGACAAAGCTCTGGGGAGATGGTGACAGCAAGGACTGCAGAAGAGGAGAGTAGTGACAGATTTAGCAGGTGAGAGTGTCAGGGATCACTCATGATGCCAACAAAATGGGTGATGTGGGAAAGAGACATGTGAGGATGATTTCCAGGTTTTCAGACTTGTCACCTGTGGGAAAGGTGATGCTCTTTTTGAAGTAGAGAGTGCCAGAGGAAGAAATTAACAGGGAGTTTGAGTTTGTTCTAGGCCATGAAGAGTTGAATTATGACATTTGAAAAGGTATTTGAATGTACAGCTACAAAGTTCAGAGTAGATATCTATACTGAGTTTGAAAGCAAAAATGAACAACGTTTAAAAAATTTTTCAGTGTTTCTCCAAATGCTTTTAACACTACTTATATCAGAAGTACTTGCATATCTCTCATGACTCAATAGTTCTCAGACTTTAACATCCCTCAGAATCACCTGGTTATAGTGAAGAGAGGAAGTTGAAAGCTCTACAGTTTGCTTGCTTTGGTTTGAATCAGCTCTGACGCTTTCTAGAATAAATTTGCACAACTTGGTGCTTCTGTGCCTCTATTTCTTTCTCTAGAAAATGGGGATAATACCTACTTCAATTGGGTTTCTTGAAGCTTAAATACAAAAATAGGGACATAAGGAATTAAGCCAAGTAAGCTAGTACATATAAAGGCTTTGGAACACTTAGTGGCACTTAGTAAACGGTCAAAAAAGCTGGTGTAGCCACGATTGTTTTTCAGATGATTTTTTAAAATGTAGATTCATGAATAGCAGACACAGGATTTTGATGTCAACATCGAGTTACAGAACAAAGTGAGCATTTCAGTGTGGATTTGGTGGTGTTTCAGACTGGAGATAGATGATTAATTAGCATTCAGTGACTCTGGGCAGGATAATCTTGGACTCTACCACACCTATTAAATCACAATCTCTTGGTTCGGAGGACAGGAAATCTATATTTCTGAATAAACTCCCCAGGTCTTGATGATGTTGATCCACTGCCAGGCTTGAAAGTGGTTATATTAGACAAGATCCTGTGATTCTCATTGTGTCAGGTCTGGTTGTTCGTGAAGATGTGCAGTCCTCCTTAAGATGTTACTTTTCTGGGAAGTAGATGGCCAGCCCGAAAGCACACTGAGTATGGGGTGTGAGTACCTGACTAGCCCTCAGCAGTGGACATGAACGGAAGTGATGTTTATCACTTCTGGGCCAAGACTTCTAAGAAGCAGTGGTGTCCTTTCCACCCTGTTTTTCCCCTTTGGCTCATGGAAGCAGAGAACAGTGAGCACTAGGGGGTGCCGTAGCCATAAGATGAAAGGAATTGAGAGGGCATGGACTTGCTGATGATAGGATAGTCTCCTGTCACACAAATGAGGAAAAAAGCTTCTAATATGTTAGGGAAATATTGGATATTAGTTGTAATGGCAGTTGGTGTTACTCTAATAGGTGCTTTAAACATGAGACTTCTCTCTAAGGCAATATTTATCTGAAACCTATTGATGGCGAGGGTCACTCCATCACAATCAATATGCTAGACTCTTATGATGAATAAAAAGATTTTGTTTGGTTCTTGAAATATAACTATCTGAATAATCCCTATTTTTTATTGTTTCTGGTTATTTTTTATTTAAAGTAGAATAATTACTAAAAGTGTGAATTAGGCTTACATCAAACATACGACCTCAATCATTGAACCTGCTGTCTATAAACTCTCTTAATTTTTTCTGAGTACATATGTGTTACAAATTAGTGAAAATTGGTAGCTTTCTCTCTTATCAAAACTCTTCAATGGCGCAGGAAAGGTTTCGGTGGTTTTGTCTGTCTGAAAGTAAGTGATTGGTCTCTCTTCTGAATCTCTTCAGACAATCAAACGACTATTTTTGTAAAATAAAAGAATGTGGTTTGTATCTAGATCATTACTTAAATTAATAAAAAAAATTGCCAAGCAGTGTAAACATCAATACTTATGAATTATTACTCTTTAAAGAATGTTGGCTAAATTTACATATAGATTAAACTTAAATTTATGAAATGTGATTTTCTTTCATTCTGATGACTTAACGTCATTTGTATTTTATAGGAAAGGTTCCAGCACAAAAGGCTCTTTGTTTTTCTATGTGACTGAGGGCATGGAAGACCCCACATTTGATAGACCCCATGACATTAAATTACAAATTGAATTTGAGATGGCAAAGAAAGAATATGCTGAGGCTTAGAAATTAGAACAACATGGAGGTAACACCCACGACCTGAGAAACTCACAGTGAAGCTTCCTCCTCTTGAAAAGGGGTTTACAGAGCACAGTTTTTATTACTGAGGCCATATGTTTGATATCAGTCTTTGATTAACACCCGCCCCACTTGTTCTTTTCATGGAGAGGACATGGATCTCCATTCCTGGAGTTTTATTATATGAACACACACACTCCCCATTAAATTGCAAATTGATTTTGAAAAGCAGCAAAAAGATATGGTAGAAAGTGACCGAAGCCTGGAAATTAGGATGAGGCAAAGTTAATATGTTACCTGGGAAATTAATAATCATCTTTCCTGCTTGCTAATGAGAGTTTACAGACAGCAGGTTCAATTATTGAGGCCGTATGTTTGATGTCAGCCTTTGATCGGCACTGACTCAGCTTGTTCTCTGCGGGGAAAAGACTTTAATCTCCTTTTCTTGTAGTCTCTTGCACATACACACCCCTCCCACATAACTTGACTGGATAAAAGAGAAATCAGACGCTTATGTTTTCACTTTGATTGTTTCATGCTTTAGATTGAAATGGCTTTCCTATTTTGACGGTGGTGACAAGACTTAACTTTTTTTTTTTTTATCTTTTGTTACTTTTTCCCCAAGGGCATGTGATTTAACACAGTCAGCTTCCTAATGATCACTGATCTCTCAAGAAACACCATATGTAAGGGTACCCAGACACTACTCTTCCTACCTCTTCTACTCCTGTCTATCACACTGGCCCAGTCCCTTCACTTCTCTACACGTCAGTTCCTTCAACCAGTAAGGGGAGTCTGTAATAGGTTGTAATATGGAGCTTCTCAAATCATTGGGGTGGTTAAACAAGATTGTAATGTTTCTTTCTCAAAGTCCATGTCTGATACTTCTACCACTGTCTCTTAATTACTGGCAGAACCAGGGAAGGTGATTGTAGTCTTACAGGGAGACTTTTCTACTAGTGACCAGTTTAACTTCCCCGAATGAACTAAAAATGGGTTTAGGAGGGAGTCAGGTCACTGGAACAGAGGAATAGGAATTGATCAGCAAGTCATGCACAGAATATTAATAAATCAGAGAGATAGATCACTGTATCATTCTCAAAATATGTTTTCTAACCCAGCAAACTTGCCTCAGTTGCTTACTAAATATTTAGATTCCTGGACCTGATAGGAGACTCATTGAAAAAGAATGTCTGGAGTTAGAGCCTAGGAAGCTGCTTTTTGAACAAGATTCCCATGTGATCATAGCACATGTGTAAGTGTTGTGCACTGTAATGGAAGTTTTAAATGGGATATAAACAAAATACTCAAAGTAAATGGTTTTCCATTTTCCATTTTGATATATTAACTGACAATCCTTTCCCCTTTCCCCTCACCACATCCATATTCAGACCTTTATTTTTTCTCTTTTTCCCTGGAATTCAACAGAACCAGCTCTCTTTTCCCAAAGCCAGAAGAATGATAAAACACAGTCCTGGTGGGTATAGAAGTAAAGGTGTGCTTTAAGCCCTTGCAAATTCTTATTATAAACAGAAATATGTAACTTATGAATAAATAAATTAGAAAATCAACACGTGACTCTACAAGGAGCCTTGAGTCTCTGCTCCTCAGATCCAAGAGCAGTTATGAAGTTGGCAAAATAAGTCACAGTCTTTGCAACCTCCCTCCAGAATTATCGCCAGCTCCACAAAACAAGTATGAAATGAAAGCCTTTCCTTGTGGGTGAACATTACCGCCTATCACTGCCAAGTTGAAAGTTACAGTTAAAATGCCTTGTCCATTATCCCCACTTTGCCATGTGTTTTAACACCTCAAGATGAGATTAGCTTTCACACTCGGGCTCCATGTTGACTAGTGCTGTATTATCGATTTTCGTTTTTCATTAAGAACAAGTATCAATATTGTCTATACATTTGCTTTCAACCACCAAGAGTCAGGAGTGAAGTTTTATTTTGTCTTGTTTTGTTTTGTTTGGGGAATAAAAAATACCTTTCAGCTTTCTGATTTTCCTGATGATTCTAATCTCCAGAAGAACTGTAAGGGACCCAGAGAATGGCTAAGACACTCACTTTGCCATGTTGTTTACAGTTGTTCTACATGTATCATGTATTTCATGTCTCGGTGAACATATGTCTTTGACTACAGAGCACACACAGACACAGACGCATACTCTCATATAACCAAGTCTGTATGGAAGTTTGTAGATCAGCCTAGTAAGGCAAAATTCATAACCAGACTGATGGATACTTAATTCTATAAAACAAAAGTCTAAATTATTTTTTCAGTATCAGCTTCATTCTCTTGATTCTATTGTTTTCCTGGAAGGAGCATCAAAAGTCTAAAATTTGCTGCGGTTGATTTTGTTTTGTTTGGCTTCCTGTTGTTTGTGATAGGTGAGTCTAAAACAAGGCAGGGCCACTCACCAAAATGGAAATGCTTGATGGGTACCTTTGTTTTACTTTATTTTCTCTATCTATTCCCCTCCCTCTTTTGCCACCTGTCTCCCTCTCTCTAAATTCTATGAACTAATGTTTATCGGGCATTTGGTATATTACAGGTCCTGTACTATGGCATTTACTTCATTTACAAAACTACATAGAAGAGGTACTTGAATTTAGACAAGGGAATAAGTTACTTAAGATCCTAAAACTAGTAAATGAAAGGGCCAGCTCACTTACTTATTCATTCATTAATGCCACCAATATTTATAGCTGACTTATGTGCCGCTGTTCTTGAATCTGGGGTGCAGCAGTGGTGTCCCTGCCTCATGGAGCTTTTATTCGAAGGGGGAGATGAACACACACATCCACACACACAGACATACACTATGGACTCCAAAAGCTACGGAGAAAAATGAAACAAGATAAAGACTAGAAACAAATGAAGATCACATATTAGTTTAGACAGATGATCAGAAAAGGCATTTATAAGAATGAGACATGTGAACTAATAAAACTGAATGTTTGGAAGCAACGGATGATGTGGGCATTTGGGAGATGTGAAATTTTATATTATTTGTAAGTACCTATACAATCAGTTTTTGCCTCCCTTATAATCTTATTTTTTCCTATGCTGTCATACATTCTAAACATTCCCGATTTTCTCTGTTTCCTAATGGGCTATACATCTTCTTAGTTTAGAATTCCCACCTGTGCCATTCCATTTCTTCCTCCTAAAATTGCCTCCACACAGTTTGTTTTTTGTTTTTGTTTTTGTTTTTTTCTGGCTGTTTTCTGCTCCTATACCATGGAGTATGTGTCTTGGTAGCAGAGTATTCACAAATTGCAATTTATCTGATTGTATATCCTGTTAAACTGTGAGATCCATGAAAGAAGTAGTTATATCCCCAAATTAATTAAAAGCATAGAATCAAGCAGAAGCATGTAGGCCAATGATCAGAGTAGCCGAAAGGTGAAAAGAACTCGGTGTCCATCAATGGAGGAACAAATAAACAAAGTAGGCTATACACATACAATATAATCAACCACGAAGAGACAAAACTCTGATACATGTGACAACATGGATACAACTTAAAAAACATGCTAAATGAAATAAATCAGACACAGAAGGACAAATATCATATAATTCCACTTATGATGAGGTACCTAAAATAGGCAACTTCATAGAGATAGTAGAATAGAGGTTAAGAGAAAATGAGAGAGGAAGGGGAATTGTTTAATGGGTTCAGAGTTTCTGCTTAGGATGATAACATACTGGAAATAAATCATAGTTGTGGTTACACAAAATAATGAATTTATTTAATGCTACTAAATTATACACTTAAAATGGTTAAAGTGGCAATTTTTAAAGATATATTTTATCACAATATAAAAGAACCCATGGAGGAAGTTTCTGTTATTCTTCCACAATTATATCCCTAGAAACTTGAACAGTACCTGACAGACACAGCAGATGCTTAACACATGTTTACAGAATGAATGAGGCAATATTAAGTTCAGCTTTATGTTTAGGACCCATCTATGCACTTAACCACTGCATAGGCGATTTTCAGAGTGTTATGCAAGCATCTTGCAGATGATTTCAGGTGGAGTTTAAAGTGGTTTTAGGTGGAACAGAGCCACAACATCACCACTATGTAACACAGCACTATGTCTCACACACACATACACACACAAAGGTTTTGACGGACTCTGATTATTGCTACTTTTAAAATTCCTGTTTTTCGGATCAAAGTGAGTCTCATTTTTGTTATCTTTCTTCAATGCTCTTGTAACACTTTCTAAACTTTTGTTTTTTCTTCCCTTTATCTTACCCCTGCCCCTACTTTTATTTTTTGAGACAGAGTCCTGCTCTGTTGCCCAGTGAGCACCATCTCAGTTCCCTGCAACCTCCGCCTCCAGAGTCTAAGTGATTCTCATGCTTCAGCCTCCCGAGTAACTGGGATTATAGGCATGAGCTATCACACCCAGCTAATTGTTTTAGTAGAGATGAGGCTTTACCATATTGCCCAGGGGGGTCTCTAACTCTTGAACTTAGGCAGTCTGCCTGCCTTGGCCTCCCAAAGTGCTGGGATTACAGGTGTGAGTCACTGCACCTGGCAACCCCCTTTCTTTTCTTCTTTTCAGGGTAAAGAAGAAACTTCAGGCTCAGATCTCCCCATCCCCCATGGGCAGCAACACTTAGAAACCAGTCATACCATTTGTAATGTTGTTATCTTGATCTTTGAAATGTAAAAGTGATACTGGGTTTCCATAGGTGGTTATAACACAACACATAAAATATTTTAAAGAATTTGATTTAAGGAGAATGTTAGAAGACAATAATAATAATAATAATAATAATAATAATACTGAGGGACTGTGGATATTGCCAAAACCAAGAAGGTGTTACAAAGATGGCTGAGGGAGCTGAAGCTGTCCTAACTTGGGCTCCCTGCATTCCTGGGCTTGGGTCTGTGTTTCTCTTTGTCTACAGCTGTGCGGTTGGTGTCTACCTCTTTCCTTTTGGCCCGTGCTCTCTGTCCACTGCTCCATCTCTCACCACCCCACGTGGTGCATCTCAGACTGCTTTTGCATAGCTCTGTCTTCCACAGCATCCCTGGAGAAGGGAGAAAAATGCTGCTAGTCTGGAAGGGGCTGTCTGTGTGGAATAATTGTGGTGTTTCCTTCTTCCAGATAGATTCTTCATTAAAAGTGCACAGCTGCTTGTTTTATTCATTACTTCTGACATTTCCCCTGAAAACTACTGAACTTTTCCCTGGCTGCCTTTAGTGTTTAGTGTTGATTCCAAGTGAATAGCAATGACAGCAGTTACCAAAATACAAAGAGGTGGCGACTTGTTTTAGAGGGGAATGCTACTTTCAACTGAAGTGCATTTACTGGTTTTGTTTCATTCACCCAATACAGGCACACACGCATGCACACACACACACACAGTCCCTCTTATGATTTAGAACCACGGATTATGGATACCAGATGTGGGTTGATAGGCTGGTGATTAACTGAGTCCTCCACAGGAAAGGAGAGTCAGACCACTTCTCTTGGGAGTGGAGACTCAAACATGGAATGTGATATGTTTGTGTGTGTCCGTGTGCTATATTGATAATAAAGACATTAGCTTTCTTCTTATTTCTCCTGTGTAATCTTAGCTCCAAGACAGCTCCCTACCTCCCTTCCTTTTCACTCTATTAAACAATGGGGCGGCAAACTTTGGCATATTCAAGGTCACCCTCTACTTCTATATCATATTTTCATCAGAAGCCATGGTAAAAAAAAAAATTAAGTATAACATGCACCTGTCTCTTATACACATCTAGATGTGTATAAGAGACAGGTACTTGAATTTAGACAAGGGAATAAGTTACTTAAGATCCTAAAACTAGTAAATGAAAGGGCCAGCTCACTTACTTACTCATTCATTAATGCC
>NW_012099377.1:835789-843186 GCF_000951045.1 Mandrillus leucophaeus | reverse complement strand
CATGGTAAAAAAAAAAATTAAGTATAACATGCACAGAATTGTGTAAATCCAGGAGAGGACTGGTACAGAGATGCACAGAAGGAAGGTAGGGGTCAGACACACAGCACAAAGTTCTTAAACCTTGACTTTTTCCCTAAAAGGCTCATTTACAGTCTCTCTCTCTTTCTCTCCCTCTCTCTCTCTCTCTCTCTGTGTGTGTGTGTGTGTGTGTGAGAGAGAGAGAGAGAGAGAGAGAGAGAGAGACTAATGCACAAACACATTCTGAATTAATCTCCAAGAAAACAGCATTCACGCATCACTGCAGGCAGCTCCTTGCAACATGCTTTACACTTCACAGAAACCAGGACAATCAGGGAAGCCCTAAATGGAATAGTTGCCTCCTTTTCTTCAGCAAAAGAGCTGAGATGAATGACAGGAGTGTGGTTGTGACTGCTAGGGTCTGTCCCTGCTTTTATCTGCACAAGTTATGAACCAGCCTGCATTCTTCCTCCTCCTTACCTCTGACCTCGCTTTACTGAGACATATATAGATATAGCCTCTGTTGCTCCCTAAATCTCACCATCACCACAATGCATCTAATTCTGGTTCACTACCTAACCATCTAACTATGGTTCACTAGTTCCAGTGTTCTCTTTCTGTTAGAGATGATAAAGGGAATGGCCCATTTGTCACCCATACAGGGTTACAGCTGTGTTGCACTGAAATCTAATGTCTCTTAACCTGTACGACTCAATGGCACATTTACACATTGTTTTAAATTATTTTGAATCAGATTGTATTTTCAAACTATTCCAGATCATAGGTTAGTATCTCTCTGGGTAAGATGGCTTTCTCTTTCTGCCAGTTTCCTTAATTTCTGTCACTTTCCTTAAAATTGTTTAGCTCCTGTGAGCAGCACCTTGAGAACAGTCCTTTTATCTGGTGAAGAAAGGATGGAAAGAACAATACCATCAGAGTCAAGGACCTGCGTTCTCTCCTTATTCCCAAGCTCCTGACTTCTGAGTGATCTTCGGAGAATGTCTAATATTTTTGAATCTCATTTTTTCCATGGGACAAATGGAGCAATAAACATTGACCTCCCCTTATTATTGCTAAAATAAACATTGATCTCCCCTTATTACTATATTATTATATTATAAAATATATATGTATTATTATAAAATAATATATATTGTATTTCATTATTATAAAACTAATTGTTTTTTTTTTTATCTTTCAATTGCAAAAACTGCAATTACTTTTGCACCAAACTAATATTACAGGGTCCCAGTTAGAAAATGAGTAGAAATGTATATTGTTAATGAACTTTATCCACAGTCTATATACAATTATTTAAATTATAGCCATATTTTATAGTATCTTTATGAATTACATTTATCAAAGTAATACATGGCATGGTTAAAAAATTCAGTTAAATTTTAATGAAAAGTGACAATTTTTTACCTCATTGTTCCTTGCCTGAAGACCATCTCCCTGGAAGCTTTTATTTTAATACTTTCTGGCTTTTGATTTTAACAGTTTCTGTCTTTAGTGTGTTGGTCGTTACTTCATAGGTCTTAAGCAGTATTCTTCAAACTCTATCTTTTCATTTACTGCTTAGACTCTTTTGTTTTTATTTCCTTTATTTTTCTATCTCACCTTCTTAGAATACTTCTGATTATTTCTTTATCCCAAATTTCTGCCCAGAAAAGAACCTGAGTGAAAGGAAAAGGGACAACCTTCCCCCTTCATTTCCTACACCCTGAGCTCCATAGAACCATTGACTCTGCCCAGAGGGAGCACTCACCTGAGACCAAAGGTCAACCTGGAGCACTCACTCAAGGGGACATTAATGGAAACATTGGGTCCTGGTGTGGTAGCTGTGAGGGTTATGCATTTATTCAATGGTAATAAAAACATATAGCAAAATCACTTGGAATCCTCTTCAATCAATAATTTGCCAAGTTAAAGAAAAATAACTTAGTGCCCTTCTAAATTTAATAGTCTTTCAGCTGCAGTGAGGGTTGCTTTGACAATAATATGTCTTTTCTTTTGTGCCAGCTTCTGTCTTCAGCTTAAATAGCAGCACAATTAGACCTGGATTCCTGCAACTGTCAGGATGAGTAAGATGAAGCAAGAATTCCATTGCTTTATGCTGCTGCATTTTGGGTTTGTTTTCTAAGTTAATTATTCACAGGATGTAGCATTTTGTTTTGTTTCTCCATGGCAGAGGATGAAGACACAGTATAAATCAATGCCCTGTGCTTATCTAGGATTGCATAGGGAGAGAGCTCTGAAGTTGATTGGAGATGTTTAGGAGAAAGAGAGATTTTTTTTTTTTTTTACAAGGAAAGTGTAAAGGACTGCTTAGCTAATGCTGAAAAAGCTTAAATGGTGCCAAGGAATACAAATTAAGAACCCACATGGAGAAGGCTAATAGGATGTCCCTGTTTATTGAAGAATAATAAATATATTTTTTAAATAGATTTAATTTTCATTAAAGCAAAGCCTTTCATTGGGTGCAGCATTTAATCTATAAAAATTTTGTTCTATAGGACTAGTTAAGACAGGTTTGCTCAGCAGAATAATAATAGTAAAAATAATAGAACAGAATAGAAATCGATAGGTAAATTCGTTGATTCAAAATTCGCCTCTTCTGTTATCAAGTTGTAAAACTACTATGGTGACAAAGAACAGTTTTCCCTCTGATTTTAGAGATGGTATTAGTACACTGAAATATCTTCACCAGTTTGAATCTCCCAAGACTCTGGAAAGTAGGACAGCAGGCATTAGTGTTTTTACTTTCTAGATGAGACATGTGAGCCTGAACTGAAACTTGCTTCTCATTAGCTCTTAGCCTTGTGATAGTTCAACTGGAGGAAATGGCAACTCACTTTTCTTTAAGCCTAAATTCCATAACATTTCAACTGGAAGTAAAGCTCTGAACAAAATGTTTTGTTGTTGTTGTTGTTGTTGTTAAAACTGATTAAGAAAAATAGCATCTCCCTTCCCTTTCTGCTCAGCCAATCCTACATCCTTCTTCAAATCCTTACAAGATTTCTCATTCCACTCAAATTCTTATATGTTTCTCTCCTGGAGTTGGTAAGAAGAGTTTGGAACACCTTTACTATTCTTAGGTTGTCCTGAATTCAACACACAGTACGTTAATGCTAGACCTTCCAAAAGACTGTAAATATAATCAGGCCTCAAGTCAAATTTTGCTCTCTCACTTATGTGGATGACCATCCATAAGTTGCTGAATTGCTTTCAACTTTAGTTTTCTTAGCTATAAAATACTTAAATAAATATACCTCCTGTGGTAGTTATTGGATTTTTGTACGTGTCTCTTTCACTAATCAGTTCTATTATTTTAGATCTATCAAAGGACTCCACTTCCCAGAAATTAGGGTTTTGTAAGTGATTCAGGACAAGCCAGCAAAGAAAGTGCAAACCCCTGCTTATGGTAACTGGTGTGATGCTGGACATGAGACCCAAGAAAGACCAACCAATGCTCTTCCTTGGGCCTTCTCTGCTGGAGTCAACTACTCTTGCAGCCTCTTTTGTCTATCTTCCTTGTCATATGAAGGAATGTGCCTATGGAACGGGAGACTGAATCCCATCCAAGGCACAAAAAGTCAGGGGAAGAGACTGAGCAGGCAGTAGATGTAATATTATTTTTACTTTTAATGTTTAATTTTAATTTTAATAGTTTATTTTTGCTTAGTCTACCTTGAGTCTTCAGACTTGATCATTTGAAGATCTGTGATTAACGATTACTTCATAGGGTTATGGAGAATACTAAATGAGGCAATACATGAAAGTGCTTAGCACAAAATCTCACACATATGAAGCACTCACTTGTCTTGGAAGTAAGAGTACTTCCAATATTATGTTACTGAGACTCAGAGAAGCTAAGTAATCTGCCCAAGATCAAACAGCTAGAATGTGGAAAACCAAGTTTTTCACTCGGGTATGCCGGACCCCAAAGTCCCTGTTCCAAGACACTGTGATTCACTGCTATGCTGATTTTTCTGTCATCCAGAAGCAGTGTTGTTGGGCATGTAGCTGAGTGATCTTGTTCTTTTCTCGATTGTCTCATCATATTTTTTATTATTCTTAAGGAGCCTAGTGCTGGTGTGGCCCAGTCACTAGAAAGGAACAGGTTTCCTTACTTCCAAAGAGTAGCCTTCTGTTCTTAGATTGAAAAAGATACTGAGACCAGAGAGAACCCTGGTGAGTGACTGAAACCCTGGAGATGTCCATCAAGGTGTTTTCATCTTGGTTTTCCATTTTCTGGAACACGCCCAGCTAATTAAACTTGCAGTGGGCTGCAGGGCTGCCTTCCTGATAGAATTCTATCAGGGGCCATTGACTGTGTATATATTTTGGACTGTTTTGCAGCCTGCAGAAATCCATGATTAAAAGTGTGTCCTTCTGCTTTTCAATTTTAAGGAAAGTATAATTAACTGGTTTTTGTTTGTTTGTTTTTTCTGTTTTAACAGCCTTCCTTTGCCCCAACTATATTTCTGCTGACTTAGAGAGAGTGAAGATAGAGACTGTTTCCTTTTGATTGAAAGTCCACAGTTTGGTGCTGGGACTGCAATACTTTTCCTGAAGTTTAGGAAGGGCTGTGCATTTACGTGAATATAAGTGTGTGTGTGTGTGTGTGCGCGCGCGCGCATGCACATGTGCATTCCCTGTGGCACCTGAAGAATCATCAGCTTATAAATCCATGAAACCCATTCAATGCTGTTTGCCACTAATGTGGTGGACAAACTTTAGGGTGGCCCCATGAACCCTAGATCTTGGGATTTACATCTTGTATAACCTCCCGCCTTTGATTGTGGGCACCCTGTTCCTTGCTTCTAGAGTAGAAAATGGCAAAGGTGATGGGAATTCACTTCTGTGATTTCTGTGACTATGTTCCATTGGATAAGACCTTCTTGCTAGATGACTCACTCATGCTCCCCTACTTGCCTCCAAGAAGCAAGCTGCCACCATCTTCCTATAAAGAGGGCTACATAGGAGACAACAGTAGGCAGCCTTCAGGACCTGGGGACATCCTCCAGCTGACAGCAAAAGACTAAAGCTCTCAGTTCTACAGCCACAAGAAAATAAAATCTGCTGACAACCTGATTGTTCTTGAGAATTCTTCTGGCCAATGTCTTGAGTGCAGTTTGGTGAGACCCTGAAGTAGAGGACCTAGTTAAAATGTTGGCTGAAATATTTATCCATAGAATATACAAGACAATAAACCTGTGTTGTTTTAAGCTGTTAAGTTTGCAGTAATCAGTTATGCAGAAAGAGATAATTTATGCAAAAGACACCAAATTATAAACAGATTATTAACATGCATATAATTTGTATAAGATAAGGGGTTTGCAGTCAGATCCTCTAAATTTTGAATATTGGGTGCAGACTTTATTAGCTATGTGTTTTCTTCAAAACCTTATTTAATGTCTGTAAGCTTAACTTAGGCTTCCTAAACTGTTAAAAAGAAAAAGAAAAAAAAAGAGAAGAAGGAGTGGTGGTTGTGTGGTTTTTTTAAGCATCGCCTTCTTGGTTCTTTGATTGTTTGATGACCTGGTTGTTCCCTTTTTTTGTTTTTTTTTTTTTTTTTTCTTTTTCTTGAGAGAGGATATTGTGCTGTGCTGTTGCCCAGGCTGGAGTGCTGTGGCATGATCATAGCTCACTACAGCCTCTACCTCCCGGGCTTAAGTGAACCTCTTGCTTCAGCCTTGTGAGTATCTGGGTCTGCAGGTGCATGCCACCATGTCCAGCTAATTTTTTATTTTTTGTAGAGATGAGGTCTTACTATGACACTCAGGTTGGGGTTACAAACTTTAAATTGGTTCAATTTGTAGAGATGAGATCTTACTATGTTGCCCAGGTTGGGGTTACAAACTTTAAATTGATAAACTTTCAAAAAATGTTGCCTACATCTAACCCCATCTAACCCTCTAGTTAACCTCTCACATAGTTAACCTCATTTCCCATAGTACTTTATTAATAACTTTATTTCACCTTACAACTAGACTGTGAGATTAACAAGAATAAAAAGATTCCTGTCTTATTCACTTTAACATCTCTAGGTAAAACAAAGCCAGCTGGGCTAGCAAATAGCCTTAATAAATAATTGTCAGATTTGTAAATTCATGAATCTACATTAGGGGTTCTGAGCAAAACAACGTGGTGTTTGTTGAACTTGACAAAGTGATAAATTATGTTTGTGTTTACTCTTTCAATCTCAAGGCTAACTGATGTGCCAAGAGTCTAAAATAAGATGGATACATACATTTATCGTTAAGCTAAAAACTGAGTTTCTGCAAATATAATTTACAGAATGGCTGACCACTGGGTGGCTCATTGATGGTCACTAACTGAATATCAGTGTTGTTCAATGGCTAGAACATAACATTTATATCAGAAATATATAGGCTTAAAGATCTAGGACACATCTAACATATGATGAGTATAAATGAGGATTTTTTTCAAAGCACTTTTTACCTGAATCTTGAATTCTGATGCAGCCACCCTCAGGATGTATGATAGATTGCAAAATATGAGCACATTTTCTTCTCATCTTAGTATGCACCCCCATCTTCAATGTACCTTTGCCAATTCTTTTATAAAGGGGTAGAGTCCACTTGCTAAACCTTGAAACTATCTGGCCTCATGACTGGTTTGATGAGTGGATTTGGGCTGATGTGTTGTTAGGAGACTTCCAAAGCTAAATCTTATGAGGACTCGCAGCTTTTTCCTTCACAGTCTTGGGAACTGCACTGTGAAACAGCACATAAGAAAGGCACTGCCCTGCGACCAGCACACAGATAAGTCTTAAAAGGAATAAGAGGCCATGTGAAGAATTGAGATTACCGTATAACAGTCCACAGCAACTGTGAGACATCCAGATAACCCAGCCTGTAGCTAATGGAATCACAATCAACCCACAGATTCATGAGTAAAGTTAATCATGGTCATTAAGCCATTGACTTTCAGGTGACTTGTTACATGACAAAAGCTAATCTAACCCTCCCTATTCAAACTCACACACATACATGTGCACACACAGGCGCACGCGTGCATGCGCGTACACACACACACACACAGCATTAAGAGTTATTGCTAGATATTCAGTGACTGATGGTATGCTTGCTATCCTTTATATTTGGGTCTAGGGAAAGAACAAGCAAAGAAATGAGGATTGAGAACCACAAACCTATTTTCTGAGGCGGTTTTCTTTTTATGTAAAATGAATGTCAAAGGGTTGTTTGTGAAGATTGAACACATAGGGCCTGAAACATAGGAATTAGCTGGTTTTGTTTGCTTCTCTGAATCCTCATGTTTCATAGAATCCTGCTTTACTCCCACTATCACTGTAGTATAAAATTTTAGTTAGCAGTGGGTGCACTCTTTCT
>NW_012099377.1:832207-833154 GCF_000951045.1 Mandrillus leucophaeus | reverse complement strand
GTTCGAGAACGGCCTAGGCAACAAAGTGAGACACTGTTTCCACAACGAATTAAAAAATTAGGTGTGGCGATGTGTGCTCTAGTCCCAGCGACACAGGAAGCTGAGGCAGGAGGATCCCTTGAGCCAAGCAGTTCAAGGTGGCAGTGAGCCCTGTTGGCACCACTGTACTCCAGTCTGGGTGAGAGACTGAGATCTTGTCTCAAAATAAAATAAATAAAAACAAATTAGACCAGAAGGAGGAAAGTAAGAACAACTCAATTATATCATCTACAATGAATTAAATAGATTTTAACCATTTTTTCCCTTGCTCACTCTTCACTTCACTGAAGTGTCAAAGTCCTGAAAACGAAGATACTGTTTGTTGGCCAAGATTAAACAAGCTTCATCCTTGACCAGACAAGCATAATGTAAAGAAGAACCTATGGGAATTTGATTTTACAGAAGCTCATAGGAACCCAATCAGCATTCTCATTGAAGGACTGGGCTTCCCAACCAACAAACTCAACTAGCCTGTCCACTGTGTGAAATAATAACTGAGGGAAGCCTGAGTGCTGGTTTAGAAGGGGAGATAAGTGGGGGAGATAAAACACTTACAAACTCTTTTATCTTTTATGAGCCTCTATAAACATCCTTATACATCTTTATGAAATGTGTATCCTCTTTGTCTAGGGCATATTCCAAGAAGTAGAACTGCTGAAATTAGCCTTGTTGGACTATCTCTAGCTATGACCATCCAAAGTCATGCTACAGAGGTATATCTATGGCTAAATCTGTTTCCACTTATGCTTGCCAACTGCTGAACTTATCAGACTGTTTACTTTTTGCCAGTCTCATACCTCTCAACTCTTTAAGGTGTCTGTGTACATGTGTGTTCTGAACTAATCACAGAAAAATGCTATGGGAGCTGTATGAATGTTATAACAGTTCCACAGATGTATTGCTATGTG
>NW_012099377.1:819322-828732 GCF_000951045.1 Mandrillus leucophaeus | reverse complement strand
CTTAAAGATCTAGGACACATCTAACATATGATGAGTATAAATGAGGATTTTTTTCAAAGCACTTTTTACCTGAATCTTGAATTCTGATGCAGCCACCCTCAGGATGTATGATAGATTGCAAAATATGAGCACATTTTCTTCTCATCTTAGTATGCACACCCATCTTCAATGTACCTTTGCCAATTCTTTTATAAAGGGGTAGAGTCCACTTGCTAAACCTTGAAACTATCTGGCCTCATGACTGGTTTGATGAGTGGATTTTGGCTGATGTGTTGTTAGGAGACTTCCAAAGCTAAATCTTATGAGGACTCGCAGCTTTTTCCTTCACAGTCTTGGGAACTGCACTGTGAAACAGCACATAAGAAAGGCACTGCCCTGCGACCAGCACACAGGTAAGTCTTAAAAGGAATAAGAGGCCATGTGAAGAATTGAGATTACCGTATAACAGTCCACAGCAACTGTGAGACATCCAGATAACCCAGCCTGTAGCTAATGGAATCACAGTCAACCCACAGATTCATGAGTAAAGTTAATCATGGTCATTAAGCCATTGACTTTCAGGTGACTTGTTACATGACAAAAGCTAATCTAACCCTCCCTATTCAAACTCACACACATAATGTGCACACACAGGTGCACGCGTGCGCGCGCGCACACACACACACACACAGCATTAAGAGTTATTGCTAGATATTCAGTGACTGATGGTATGCTTGCTATCCTTTATATTTGGGTCTAGGGAAAGAACAAGCAAAGAAATGAGGATTGAGAACCACAAACCTATTTTCTGAGGCGGTTTTCTTTTTATGTAAAATGAATGTCAAAGGGTTGTTTGTGAAGATTGAACACATAGGGCCTGAAACATAGGAATTAGCTGGTTTTGTTTGCTTCTCTGAATCCTCATGTTTCATAGAATCCTGCTTTACTCCCACTATCACTGTAGTATAAAATTTTAGTTAGCAGTGGGTGCACTCTTTCTCGTGTTGTTGTTGTTGTTTATTTGTTTCTTTGTGTGTTTTTAATCTAAACCTGTGTATTTAATCCAAAAAAAAAAAAAAAAAAAGAGTGGAGGGAATTAGAATGTCATTCAAACTCCAGTCTGAATGTCTCACATTGTCAAAGACATTTCACTCATTTACCTTCCCTGCATTCCTTCATTTTGGGAACGGCTCCTCCCTGATGCAATATAATGAAGGAGGAAATGCAGTCAGTCAAAGAGCCTGTCTCCTAAAGAAGGCAATCAGAGCCCTCTTTTAGGAGTTAGTTTTAGATACCAGGAGAGGCAGGACCTCTGCTCTTCTGAGATCCCAAGCTCTTCGTTGTCATGTAGACATGGAAGGATCACTGCCTTTCCCACTAAGAGGAAAGGATCTGCCAGAGAATGAAAATGTCACAAAGGAAAGCGGGGGTAAAGAGAGAGAGGGGGATATTGCATAGAGATATATTTCTGTATTTCTTAAACACATAATTTGAACTCTTGAGTCCAGCTATTTCTCATGTATGCATTTTCAGTAATGTGATCACATGAATTCATTTTTCTTCCTTCAACAAGCTTGAAATTAGGCATCAATATCTCCAAGTAAAAAACCCTGTGGTTAATGTCCTGATAATGTTTATTTGGAGGGTGCAGCAAGGCTATTTTGGGTGTTTCTAAAATGAGATTCATAGATGTATCAACCCAGTCCCTTATATTCTGTCATTTAACCTAAGATTGCTAAGTACAAGATAAAAGGATCACTCTATGTTGTGTACATATGTGTGTGTGTGTCTGTGTACATGTGTGTTCTGAACTAATCACAGAAAAATGCTATGGGAGCTGTATGAATGTTATAACAGTTCCACAGATGTATTGCTATGTGACTTCAGGCAAATCACTTACCTTTTGTGAACACCTAAACTCTTCCACTGCCAAAATAAAATTGTCCGTATGAAATGCCATAAAGACAAGTAAATAGGATATCTTCACCAAATCAACAAGTAAATAACTTGGAAGAAGTTCCAAAAGGGATTAACTATTAACTCTCTAGAAAGTTTACTGGGTAAACACTAAGCAGTCCAACATCATTATAAATCTAAACAATGAGCATTTGAGTTCAAAATATGACCTCTGAAGTACTGTAAGTGAATGAAATTATTTCAGAATTGTCAAAGGGAGTGTATGTATTTGTGTATGTATGTGTACTTATGCATATGTATGTGCGTATATGTCAGTGTGTTACTGCATGTCACTTTGGGATATTAATGATGTTCTTCCTTTTTCTTCCTCTTTTATTCTCTTCATTCATGTAGGTAGCAGCTTCTACCCCTCTCCCCTCTGGTGGGCCTGTGGGAATGTAGGAAGCAGGGTGCCACAGATCCTGGCATTTGTATTTGAAAGCCTAAATCTGTCAAGCAGAAGAGCGACTGAAAAGAGGTGAAGTGAATTAAAGGAAGCTGGCAAAAATAAATAAATAAAAGTTTTTTTCTTGACGCAAGAAAGAAATGCTCCCAAGGTAGTGGGAAATAGAAATAGAAACTGAGCTATACAGCACCTGAATGGAGTAGGTAAGAGGGACCTGAACATATTTAGGTCCCCAGAAAATAATGGTCCTCAGACATAGCTTCACTGCAGATTCTCTACCTAGTATTGGAACAGGAAGCTCCCAGCCTTCATGATAGCTCTGCTTCAGGATAGTCTCGTCTTCATGATAGCCCAGACGATGAACGTGTAGCAATAAACAGACAGATAAAGAGGGCTTGGCCCATTTTCTGGACATGAACTACATGTTCAGATGCTGGTGCAGCTCCCATTTGTGGCAAGGGAACAAGTGATTTCAGTATGGATATGTGAGAGTTCAGCTGATTGAAAGTATGAAAGAATGAGATGCAGATTCTGGAGCCATGCTTGTATAGCCTACAGAATCATGAGTCAATTAAATCTTTGCTCTGTAAATTACCCAGTCTAAGATATTTTTCTTTTTTGTTTTGTTTTTGTTTTTGTTGAGAAAAAATCTCACTCTGTCTCCCAGGCTGGAGTGTAGTGGTGTCATCTTGGCTCACAGCAACCTCCACCTTTTGGGTTCAAGTGATTCCTGTGCCTCAGCCTCCCAAGTAGCTGGGATTACAGGTGTGTACCACCACACCTGGCTGACTTTTGTATTTTTAGTAGACATGAGGTTTCACCACATTGGCCAGGCTGGTCTCAAACTCCTGGCCTCAAGTGATCCACCTACCTTGGCCTCCCAAAATGCTTGGATTACAGATGTGAGCCACTGAGCCCACCAGGTATTTTATAGCAATGCAACAACAGACTAACACAAGACATAAGTAACTGAAATCAATCCTAACAATTTTTTAAAAGTATTTATTTAGATGGTCTTCTGGTATCTCAAAAGTCTATTATAACTTTTCTTATTTAAAAAGGAAATTAAGCCGGGTGCATTGGCTCATGCCTGTAATCCCAGAACTTTGGGAGGCTGAAGCAGGAGCATTGCTTGAGCCCAGGAGTTCGAGAACGGCCTAGGCAACAAAGTGAGACACTGTTTCCACAACGAATTAAAAAATTAGGTGTGGCGATGTGTGCTCTAGTCCCAGCGACACAGGAAGCTGAGGCAGGAGGATCCCTTGAGCCAAGCAGTTCAAGGTGGCAGTGAGCCCTGTTGGCACCACTGTACTCCAGTCTGGGTGAGAGACTGAGATCTTGTCTCAAAATAAAATAAATAAAAACAAATTAGACCAGAAGGAGGAAAGTAAGAACAACTCAATTATATCATCTACAATGAATTAAATAGATTTTAACCATTTTTTCCCTTGCTCACTCTTCACTTCACTGAAGTGTCAAAGTCCTGAAAACGAAGATACTGTTTGTTGGCCAAGATTAAACAAGCTTCATCCTTGACCAGACAAGCATAATGTAAAGAAGAACCTATGGGAATTTGATTTTACAGAAGCTCATAGGAACCCAATCAGCATTCTCATTGAAGGACTGGGCTTCCCAACCAACAAACTCAACTAGCCTGTCCACTGTGTGAAATAATAACTGAGGGAAGCCTGAGTGCTGGTTTAGAAGGGGAGATAAGTGGGGGAGATAAAACACTTACAAACTCTTTTATCTTTTATGAGCCTCTATAAACATCCTTATACATCTTTATGAAATGTGTATCCTCTTTGTCTAGGGCATATTCCAAGAAGTAGAACTGCTGAAATTAGCCTTGTTGGACTATCTCTAGCTATGACCATCCAAAGTCATGCTACAGAGGTATATCTATGGCTAAATCTGTTTCCACTTATGCTTGCCAACTGCTGAACTTATCAGACTGTTTACTTTTTGCCAGTCTCATACCTCTCAACTCTTTAAGGGTGAATTACACCCTCCAGATAGGAGTTTGTGTCAAGTCAAAAAGGTGAGAGAGAGTGAGTGGTGGGTGACAGGAGGAACACACTTCCGGAAATGGAATGTGAGGAGATTTATCTTCTCCTCAGTACTCAGTTCACCTGAGGGAGGAAAGGTGAAATGCTAACTGACCCCCAGTCAAGGAGTAGACCAGGAGACATTGTTATAATGGCTTATTCCCATCTTATTTTGCTCAGTTCCTAGATAGGAGCTATCCACCTCCTGATCAGTTTCTTCTAAAGGGCTTCTGTAAACCCATTCTGGTGAGGGCTGTAAGAAAAAATAAGAAAGAAAGCAGAAACCATTTGCCTGCTCTCAGGGAGTTCCTGGCTTACAGAAATCACAAATTTGACAGCCCTTGAATTTAACTTCGGTAAAAGATATAAATCGTATGACCAACAAAGTGTTTAAAGCTTTTAAAATATTTTGTCCACAAATTGAAACTCAGGACATTTCAGTTACTAATACAAATTCTAGTTTCCTTTAAATAGGTGAAGATCTTGCAACGCTGGGTTTGAGTTTCCACTCACTGTAAATGATCATACACTCTTCAGTTTCCAATATCCTCCCTCTTTTCTTACACTCAAGATGCCTCATTCTTTGTTACCTGCAGGCACTTGATATTGCAGCGTCTTCTCTTATATCGTTGTTTCTGATGACTTCAGGAAGTATTAACCAGAGGAAAAGAACTGACAAGGACTCTAGTCAACCTGTATAACTACCAAATCAGAAGCATGCTAATGACCCTTTTAAATATCTTGCTTTCTTGCTCTTAGCCAATAATAGGCTTTCAGCACTGGTAACAAGGTGTCACGGTGGAGAAGAGGAAGAAGGATAACAATCTTGCTTAAAAATAGCATGAAAAAATGGCCTGTTCTTTACAGTCTTATCTGTGGCTTTCTTGCTTGCCTTATCTTGAATTTACCCTGAGTCAGTTAACTGCTGTTGAAATGAGAGAAATGTTTTCAGGTGAGAGAATGAAGTATTTTCTCAAAGGGATGTGGCAACAGTAATGAAAATTAACATTACGTTTCCACCTGCTACCTGACACTGCTACTTTAAAAGAACACATGGCAAGTGTGGAAATATACATTATTAGTCTTTTTTTTCCCCCTCTGTTGAGATAAATAATACTGGTCTATGATGCAGAGGAGAGTATAAATGGGTTCCCAGCTTTATATCTCACCGTCACCACTTTCGGCCTCATGTGGAAGAAGGAACTGTCTGTTATGTATTTCTTCATATTTTACAGGAAAATATGAAGAAAACACTCTTTGGGTCAATGATAGCTGGACACAGTAGAATTGGAAACAATGCAGGTTTAAAGACATATAAACCCAAATATGGCCAGTATGTTCCTGGTCATTTTTGAGAATTGCAAAACCATGGAAAGCTCTCTGATGTCAAGCTAATGTTGGTGACTGCTCTCTCTCTCTCTCTCCCCCTCACTTTTAATATGCGCTTACTGTGGCTTCTATCTTAAAGTTCCCCAAGGCATTCCATGATCACCTTAAATTCCCTGAAAGAAGAGAGATTGTGTTTTTAGCTGGAATTGTCTATGCAGGTATGGGAAGAAGGAATTAGATAATTTAGGAATACTTAGCAGTTTAGTCACAATCAGGACTAAGAATCAGCAAGGAAAGTAAGAGTAGATTATTGGCAATGATTTACACAAGAGATTAATAATGGGTACCTGAAAGAAGGCTTTATTGGAAGAAAACTTAGCTATAAAGGAAAAAGGAAAAAAATACATATGTAAATATTTTATGTATGTTTATGTATGTGTTATAGACATAACGTGTGTGTATATATATACACATAACACGGCTTTATGATGCAGAGGATATAGTGTGTGTGTGTTTGTGTGTGTGTGTGCACACGTGCCCTTAAGCTCCTTCACCTGCATAAACCTTTTACCACTTCTGGATGTGTGGCCCAAATGTAAAATGCATCAATAAAAAAAGCTTCATCTCAATATCGTCAGCTTAATAAGAGGTTCAGAGTGTTGGCCTCTCCTCCACATGGACATTACTGTGACATCTGAGATTGAGACTTTTTGTGGTAGAATTCCAGAAAAACATTGCCTCTAAATTGATTTGCTGAAGTCCATGGGAATGCCCAGATCTTAATGCTTTCCAATTACTGATTATTTATTTATTGGATTCAATGAGCTATCTCAGTACCCTTCCTTATTTTGCTTAGGATATCACTGTGTTTGTTGTCTTGTGTGTGTTTGTTTTGTTGTTTTGTGACCAAAATAACTTAAAGTATGTTCTAAAATTCACATAGCTTTTGAGTAGCTGCTGAGGATTCGAACTCATATGAATCTGATTCCCAGATGGAAACTGCTTCTTCTCATATCCAAACAGTATTAAAAACAATTCAGTTAAGAACAAAACTCTATAGATGCTTCATTTATGGAATAATATTGATATTTTTACATTTATTTCCTATTCACTTTTTGTTGATTTAAATTAATCAATTCATTTACTTTGCATTTTCTTTAATTTAAACATGAAAGAAATACACCGTAATCACTTGGAAACGTTTTGTTTTCACTTTCTTCACTTCCTAATTTCCAATAACCACAAAAGACTTTCTTGAGATTTGAAGGCTTGAAGCTTTTCTTTTCCTGAGTTTTTCTAGAGAAGGTCAAGTTCTCTAAACAGCACAAGTAGGCAAATGTTATGATTACCCTCCACCACAGCCACCAGAATGGAGCTGGCTGTCACACCCAATTAGTTATGCAGGATACAAAGATTCCACAACAGTGACTGATAACACTGGGATTTTTTTCCTTCTCAAAGATCATTTTACTCTTGGAATTAAACTCACTGATCCCAGCTCACCAGCAAATGTCTGCTGTTCATTGATAGCACCCTCGGGTGCTTATATCAGCTCCTCATTCTGCTATGAAAGCATCTGTGGCCGCCTCCCAGAAGATGTTTATTCTGAAATGACACGATTGAAGTGCAGGCCTCATAGTGCAAACTAATTTTCTCTTTTCCTGCTCTTGAATGGACTCTCGTGATGCCTTCACCTGTTCATGGTCAAAGCAAAGTATATTTGTATATCGTATTTGAGAAAATACATATTAATGTGCCTAGTGAGCAGTTTGGGAATAAATGTGTTTATCAGAATTTTAAGCAAAAGAGCATGTAAGTTGCAATCTGAATAATTTATTTAGAGAAACGATTAAGGCAAGGTGGGTTGAGTTGCAAATGTCACATGACCTTTGGTAGTGCTTCTTAGAAAAGTGATGCCTTTTAATATATCCATAAATGTTGCCCCATTCAATTAGTAGTTCCTTGAATTATTGATTAAACAGTTAAACTTATTGAAGTGTCTTGATGTCTCACTGGTATTGAAGGAGCTAAATTAGAGTGGTGTAATAAAAATAGCACTGAGTAAGATAATTAACTAGCTGTGTGACCTTCAATAAGTCACTTGACCAAACTGAGCCTCATTTGTCTAAATTGGTAAATAAAATTCTCCTCCATCCTTGCCTATAGGTTGTTGTAATGCTTAAGTAAGGTAACACACATGAAAAATATGTAATGAGAAGCATGTACGGTATGTATGTTTGATATAACTCTATCTACTTTTTATTCTTTGATCAGAATTTGATGAGATAAAGTATGGCTCATTTTGTGAATTTGGAGAAAATTGGTTATATATTTGGAACAGGAAAACATCTGTTTTATGGACAAATTATCTCATTCTAGCTTATTCTCAGTACATCATAACCTAAATAGCCCGGTATTTTCTGAAACTATAAACCCTTTATAATTCGAGCCACATAAATGTTCATAGACTTTCATGGGAAGAGCACCATTATTTGAGGGATGTTGATCTTGAGTCTACCACTGGCCTGTCAGCTTAAGAGCAGAAACTATGGTATCCTTTCCTTCTGTATCCCAAGCAAAGAAATGGAACATTATTTATGGGGGCATAACAAATGTTTTGGTTATTTTATTGACAGGAAAAAAAGAAAGTTTAAAGGCATCTTTAGTTTTATTTAGCATATTTATATTTAGCTTATTTAAAAATACCAAACTTGCAAGAATAAACTCATATCAGGTTTACATGAAATACTATGGACATTGCTCATTTGCTTCTAAGCCACACATATTCTTTTCTTAAATAACCAGCTTGTGGAGCCAAACAACTTAGATATTCCGTTTAAGAGGTGAATATGTTTGAATTGAGGCATTTCATTTGATTCAAAGTTTGATTCAAGAATTAAGCTGTGCCTAGAACTTGAGAGTAACTGAACGCTGTCTCTAAAAGGAACAGTGAAGGATTCCAGGCCTAGAAAATCTATTTCATTGGAATGTGGGAATGGAGTATACAGCCTATGAGTGTTGAGCACATTAATTCTATAAGCAAAACAGAAAAGTTACAGAGGAATGGCCTGGAACACTGTGACCAATGTGGAGAATCAGAGGTCATTCTTTTCAGAGTCAGAGCCATGGTGATGCGTGAATAAGGAGTTAAGTTGAAAATTTGCCAGTGAGACTCAAATCCAGGTCAGCTTCAAAAGAAATGACCTAACTCTTATTAAGATTCACTGAATTAGGTAAGAGTGGTGGAGAGAAAGCTGGATGTATTCAAATATTTTCTTTGCCAACCCAACTGTGAAATAAAAATGGGAGACGAACTTTAGATGTAGAGATTGGAGGAACTGATATTGGTGAATTGGATAGAGTCAAGGGAGTAAGGCAGAGAGGGATGGCACTGTCACTCAACTGAGCGTAGCATTTCACTGAATGAGCTTCCATGCTGGGTGGGTGGAAGGTGTAATAATAAAGCAGATTAGTATTTTACTGAACAAATGAGGTAAAGATAGAGTTCAGATTACTGAGACTGTGAGAATATACTCAGCAAAATAATACAGAAAAGAAAGTTGTACACAATGAGATGCAGAAGACAGTACCCTGATTTCTGGAGGGTCCTTGGCTTAAGGATGGATGGAAGGTGTTCAAGGAAGTGTTCTATGAGGTCTTGCAGAGAGCTGTTACTGTGTGATTGAGATTTG
>NW_012099377.1:816528-819272 GCF_000951045.1 Mandrillus leucophaeus | reverse complement strand
GTATGTATGTTTGATATAACTCTATCTACTTTTTATTCTTTGATCAGAATTTGATGAGATAAAGTATGGCTCATTTTGTGAATTTGGAGAAAATTGGTTATATATTTGGAACAGGAAAACATCTGTTTTATGGACAAATTATCTCATTCTAGCTTATTCTCAGTACATTATAACCTAAATAGCCCGGTATTTTCTGAAACTATAAACCCTTTATAATTCGAGCCACATAAATGTTCATAGACTTTCATGGGAAGAGCACCATTATTTGAGGGATGTTGATCTTGAGTCTACCACTGGCCTGTCAGCTTAAGAGCAGAAACTATGGTATCCTTTCCTTCTGTATCCCAAGCAAAGAAATGGAACATTATTTATGGGGGCATAACAAATGTTTTGGTTATTTTATTGACAGGAAAAAAAGAAAGTTTAAAGGCATCTTTAGTTTTATTTAGCATATTTATATTTAGCTTATTTAAAAATACCAAACTTGCAAGAATAAACTCATATCAGGTTTACATGAAATACTATGGACATTGCTCATTTGCTTCTAAGCCACACATATTCTTTTCTTAAATAACCAGCTTGTGGAGCCAAACAACTTAGATATTCCGTTTAAGAGGTGAATATGTTTGAATTGAGGCATTTCATTTGATTCAAAGTTTGATTCAAGAATTAAGCTGTGCCTAGAACTTGAGAGTAACTGAACGCTGTCTCTAAAAGGAACAGTGAAGGATTCCAGGCCTAGAAAATCTATTTCATTGGAATGTGGGAATGGAGTATACAGCCTATGAGTGTTGAGCACATTAATTCTATAAGCAAAACAGAAAAGTTACAGAGGAATGGCCTGGAACACTGTGACCAATGTGGAGAATCAGAGGTCATTCTTTTCAGAGTCAGAGCCATGGTGATGCGTGAATAAGGAGTTAAGTTGAAAATTTGCCAGTGAGACTCAAATCCAGGTCAGCTTCAAAAGAAATGACCTAACTCTTATTAAGATTCACTGAATTAGGTAAGAGTGGTGGAGAGAAAGCTGGATGTATTCAAATATTTTCTTTGCCAACCCAACTGTGAAATAAAAATGGGAGACGAACTTTAGATGTAGAGATTGGAGGAACTGATATTGGTGAATTGGATAGAGTCAAGGGAGTAAGGCAGAGAGGGATGGCACTGTCACTCAACTGAGCGTAGCATTTCACTGAATGAGCTTCCATGCTGGGTGGGTGGAAGGTGTAATAATAAAGCAGATTAGTATTTTACTGAACAAATGAGGTAAAGATAGAGTTCAGATTACTGAGACTGTGAGAATATACTCAGCAAAATAATACAGAAAAGAAAGTTGTACACAATGAGATGCAGAAGACAGTACCCTGATTTCTGGAGGGTCCTTGGCTTAAGGATGGATGGAAGGTGTTCAAGGAAGTGTTCTATGAGGTCTTGCAGAGAGCTGTTACTGTGTGATTGAGATTTGGGAAACTTACTGGAGGTTGGGCAGGGTTGGAAAACATTGGAGTTACAGCCACACCATAGTGAAGAAACCTCACTAAGCAGCTCAGGCATTTAGTTGAGACACCAGAAAGGCCAAATAAATAGTAAAGGACATGCCCTGAATAACAGAAGAAAGTTAAGAATAAAAGAAAAATAAAGTCACCTTAGCAAACAAAAGAAAAAAGATTCATCAATGATGACAATGTCTGTCCATTAATCAAACTATTTGACAAAACAAAAATCAGAACTATCTAAAGGAGAATAATATATTTCAAATTCCCTATAATAAATAGCTGCAATGTGCAAAATGCAATAAAAAATACTGAGCATCAGAAAAAGCAAGAATATATGATCCTCATTTCAAAAAGACTAAATTGTAGTCAGTTAGAAAAGAATTCAAGATAAACCTTTTTTATGATCATAAGTCAAGGACTTTGAGGCAGCCATTTGAATTAGATACAAGGAGTTAAAAAATGTAATAATGAATAAATTGATAGGGAATATCAGCAAAAAATAGAGTCTATAATTTTATTCTGGGAATAACAGGCAGATTATTTCACAGGAAAAAATAAATCAGTGAATGGGATGAAAAATAACATTTGAGACTGCAATAGAAAGAGACAAATAGTATGAAGACAGATCAGTAGAGATTATCCAATTTTCAGAATATGGAAAAAAATGGTTTTGAAACAAAATAAACAGGATGGGGAGAGTTGTTCACAGTTGTAATCCCAGCACTTTAGGAGGCCATTGCAAGAGGATTGCTTGAGCCCAGGAGTTTGAGATAGGCCTGAGCAATGTAGGGTAGAACCCATCTCTACAAAACAATTTCTTTTTTTTCCTTTATGACATAGCTTGTCATAGCGGTACATGCCTTGTAGCCCCAGCTACTCGGGAAGCTGAGGTTGGAGGATTGCTTAAGCCGAGGAGTTCAACACTGCAGTAAGCTATGGAGTGAGACCCTGCCTCAAAGTAGATTAATTAATTATTAAATAACTAAACAAAATAAACAGGTAGTAAATTGTACTGTAATGTTAAGCAATCTAATGTATAGACAATCAGGGTCCCAGGAAGTTAGAAGAGAAAGAACAGATGAGAAAAATTATTTCAATAAAATAGATGAATTGCCTTAAATTTGGTGAAAAACATCAAACTACATTTCCCATATGCAAGTTATTTGGATCAAAAGGTTCAAAAGAATAAATACAAAGAAAATATATAAGCACATCACAGTTTAAGGAAAATTAAAGATAAATTGAAGA
>NW_012099377.1:809969-815848 GCF_000951045.1 Mandrillus leucophaeus | reverse complement strand
ATTACAAGATTTGGGGGGAATATGTCAAGAGAGGAGAGAGAAGAAATTGATTCAATTTCTTAGGTGTGCATCATTGAATTGTAATAAAAATAAAATATAATATAAAATTTTGCCTTTATTAAGTACTAAAGTACTATGTTAAGTGCTTTCACGAATTATTTCAATAAAGTCTAACTATAGTTATGACAGTTTTTCCTTTAAGATTTGATTTTAAAATGTCCTCTGTTTATATACTTCCCAATGATATAAAATTCCAATATCAGATTGTTGGTTACAGACTTAGGACTTAAAACAGGAGAGTTGAGACACCAAAACATTTAACTTAATTGCATATTTAACATCTCCCTATTGGTTTATCACAGCATTTACAAGATAAGAATATTCCAGAATTATTTAGAAACAAATTCTGAGCTGTAGATTTAGCTTTAGCTTTGTTTTATCAACTATATTTGTCTAGTGAAACTCAGCATTAGAACTAACATGTTTTCTCCCAATAATCCAACTGAGGTCCTCAGGGTGGGTTAATAGCAAAAGTTCCCATTTTTATTAATGAACCTAGTGTTCTGAGGGTATGAGTAACTTGCCCAAGGTCCATAAAAGTGTCCCCATTCATGCAGATAATTGAGTTTTGCCGGTTTCTATGATAAATGAGCCAAGGGCGCAAAGATTGTGACTTAGGAAAACAACAGAGATGGATGCTTTGGAGGGAGTCACTGTGGAATTCCGTTAAGACTGATATTAAGTAATCAAAATTTACTCTCTCCTTTAATAATAGTGGGGGTTGCAATATCACTGTTCTGTCACAAACCATCTGTTACAGTACTAGTTATTCAGAAGAAAGGAATTTTTGTTTGTTTGTTTTCTTGCATCTCTCTTCTAGTTCCAGGTGGCTCCCATAATTGATGTATTACCTTTGCAGATATTTTAGGAAAATTTTAGGACAGAATACTAATTTTAAGCCAATCATGGATCACAACAGCTGATGTAAGAAAGCTTTTCTATTGATTTACTGTCAGAAAACAGGTATATTATGTAGGTCAGCTGCAGGCTGTGTGAATCTTGATCTCAGAGTATCTGGTGTTTAAAGAAAACATAGATTACTAGGATAAGGAAACTGTACTCTTACCTCTTAGAAGACTAGAGTTTAGAAATAATGAATTCGGTCTTCCTTTTAGTTCCCCCAGAGAAAATGTGTGTAATTTTATCCCTAGCACTTACACACAATTTTCCTTTCTGTAAGTGTTTTGTCAACATTTGTGAGAAGAAATACAGAAAGGTAACATAATCCCATATTTTTGATGAGTAAACTGAGACTCAGAGTGATTATGTAACCACTCAAAATTATGCAGCTCTCCAGTGAAAAAGAACCCAGGTTGTGTGATTCTAAACCTAATACTCTTATTATATATCATGCTGTAGCTCCTGGATACAAAACTCCAGATTGAGATACAAAAAAATGGATATTCACTTTGTCCCATAGAGCTCTTTCCAATGCAATTATTTAACAGGAAAGCAAAAACGGTTTACCTTTTGTAGATTTCATTTTCATGTAACTCAACATTACTTGTTTTCAGAAAAGAAGGCGGGAGAAACTTTATTCCTGAAATATTACCAAATCTATTATTTGGGATGTGTTTTAGGGATTACTTCCCCTCCCATTCAGTATTGAAACATCTCATAGGGTATTCTTAACATTCTTAATTGATACCTGAGTGAATGTATGACGCGGTAGACTGTTAAGTTAGTGACGCAGAATAAAGCAGGCCTTCCCAGCATGTGGTTCTTATTGGACTTTTCCCGTGTCAAATGGCTCCTCCTTTGGCTAATGGGGTATTCGTAAGAATGAGACTAACAGGGCTTTATGAGAGTCACACCCTAGACTATTGCTTTTGACATGCTTAATTTTGGATGTTAATCAATGTGTGTGACTACCCTAAAAGTACCCTTCTTCGAATAAGTCCAAATTACCCACAAAGGACACAGACACACACATACACATATACACATACACACAAACATACAAGAGAGACTAAAAAGTCCCAACTCTTTACTCGATACCAGATGAATTGTCAGATATTTAAATAAAGAAAATATGTTAAATGATCTAGGCCTCCTATATACCCCATGGCACGGAACTGCACAGCTGAACTCCTCCCAAATTACTGAATTGTAAAAACTGATACAACATTTTCTTAGCCACTAAATTTGGTGAGGTTTGTTGTGCAACAATAAATAACTGAAACAATCAGATTATTTCATACATTTTTCTTGTCTGTAGCTTGCTTTTTTCATTTTCTTCATGGACTTACATAAAGCAAATATTTTAAATCTTATCGAGGTCCAATTTATTAACTTTCTCTTTATAGATTATGTTTTTGATATCAACTCATGGGTCCAAAGACGTTCTCTTTATTTTTTTATAAACTTTTGATAGTTTTATGTTTTAAATTTAAAACTGTAATCCATTTTGGGTTAATTTTTATGTAAGATATGAGGAGTTCATTTATTTATTTATTTTGCTTAAGGATGTCTGTGATAGCTCTTCTGATGTGTGAACGTGGCTACGCTACATCCTCAGTTATTCGGTCAAACACTAATCTTGGTGCTGTTGCGATAGGACTTTTCAGATGCAGTTAGAGATTCTAATTAGTTGACTTTAAGTATGAGGGATTATCGACAATCTCGGTGGAACTGCCTGCATCAGCTGGAAGCTGTTACACAGTGGGCATCTTACCGAGAGAAAGAAGAAACTCCACCCATGGTAAACAACTTTGACCAGTGCCCGTGAAGTTCTATTCTATGATTTTCCTTTCCTTTCCTGGCTGTGCCATGAATTTCAGAATTGCTTAGCTGCCCCTTCAATTACTTGCATCTGGTTCTTTCTCTCTGGTTGAACCCTAACTGATATAATGCCCAATTACTCCAACACCGTTTGTTGAAAAAACAATCTTTCCTCCTTTGAATTGTTTTGCACTATTGTGAAGAATCAGCTGGACATATTTGTGTAAGTCTATTTTTTACTCTATTCTACTTATGTATGTGTCATCCCACTGTCAATACCACACTGCCTTGATTACGGTAGCTATATAGTAAACTTTGCACACTTTTTTTCATAGTTTTGTTTTGTTTTGTTTTGTTTGTTTTGTTTTGTTTGAGATGGAGTCTCTCTCTGTTGCCCAGTCTGGAGTTGGAGTGCAGTGGTGTGATCTCAGCTCACTGCAAGCTCCGCCTCCTGGGTTCACACCATTCTCCCGCCTCAGCCTCCCGAGTAGCTGGGACTACAGGCACCCACTACCACGACTGGCTAATTTTGTTTCTGTATTTTTAGTAGAGACGAGGTTTCACCATGTTAGCCAGGATGGTCTCGATCTCCTGACCTCGTTATCCACCCACCTCGGCCTCCCAAAGTGCTGGGATTACAGACGTGAGCCACCGCGCCCAGGCTTTTTCAGACATTTTACCTTTGCTTGCTATATATACCACAATACATTGTTACTGTTTTGGTTTTAAGTAGTTAGTTATCTTTTAAAGAGATTTATAAAGAAATGGACTTATGCTTCTGAAAAAGATTCAATTAATACAGCCAGGTGCCCATTTTTGCTTTTTTTTTTTTTTCTCTCTGTGTAATATTTCTTGTTTTCCTCAGATGTCTCTAAGATTTATGTTTTTATATCTGTTTTTATCACTTTGACTATTAGCCCTCTAGGTGTATGTCCCATTTTGTTTGTATCAATTCTTCTTGGCGTTCTCAAGGCAGTATCCCAGTGGAGACTCTGTGCAGTGGCTCCAACCCCACATATTCCTTCCACATTGCCCTAGCAGAGGTTTTCCATGAGGGGCGCACCCCTGCAGCAAACTTCTGCCTAGACATCCAGGCATTTCCATAAATCCTTTGAAATCTTGGTGGAGGTTCCCACACCTCAATTCTTGGCTTCTGTGTACCTGCAGGCTCAACACCACATGAAAGCTGCCAAGGCTTGGGACTTGAACCCTCTGAAGCCATGGCCTGAGCTGTACCTTGGCCCCTCTTAGCTATAGCTAGAGCAGCTGGGACACAGGACACCAAATCCCTAGCTGCACACAGCAGGGGCACCCTGGACCCGGCCCAGGAAACCCTCATAGGCCTTCATCCTGTGATGGGAGGGGCTGCCGAGAAGGTCTCTGACATGCCCTGCTGACAGTTTCCCTATTGTCTTGGTGATAAACATTGGGTTCTTTGTTACTTATGCAAAATTTTGCAGCAGGCTTGACTTTCTCTCCAGAAAATGTTTTTTTGTTGTTGTTTCTATTGCATCGTCAGGCTGCAAATTGTCCAAACTTTTAAACTCTGCTTCTTCTTGAGTACTTTGCCTCTTAGAAATTTCTTCCACCAGATACCCCAAATCATCTTTCTGATGTTCAAAATTCCACATATCTCTAGGGCAGGATCAAAATGCTACCAGTCTCTTTGCTAAAGCACAGCAAGAGTCACCTTTGTTCCAGTTCCTAACAAGTTCCTCATCTCCATCTGAGACCACCTCAGCCTGAACTTTATTGTCCATATAATTATGAGCATTTTGGTCAAAGCCATTCAACAAGTCTCTGGGAAGTTCCAAACTTTCCCATATCTTTCTGTCTTCTGACCCCTCCAAACTGTTCCAACCTCTGCATGTTACCCTGTTCCAAAATTGTTTCCACATTTTTGGGTATCTGTACAGTGGCACCCACTACCAGTTACCAATTTACTGTATTAGTCTGTTCTCATGTTGCACAAAAAGACATACCTGAGACTGGATAATTTATCAAGGAAAGAGGCTTAATGGACTCACAGTTCCACGTGACTGGGGAGGCCTCACAATCATGGCAGAAGGGTGAAGGAGGAGCAAAGTCACATCTTTTGTTTTTGTTTTTGTTTTTATGGGTTTTTTGGGGTTTTTTTGTTTGTTTGTTTTGAGATGGAGTCTCGCTCTGTCACCCAGGCTAGAGTGCAGTGGTGTGATCTCGGCTCACTGCAAGCTCCACCTCCCGGGTTCACACCATTCTCCTGCCTCAGCCTCCCGAGTAGCTGGGACTATAGGCACCCACCACCTCACCTGGCTAATTTTTTGTATATTTAGTAGAGACGGTGTTTCACCATGTTACCCAGGATGGTCTCGATCTCCTGACCTCGTGATCCATCCACCTCGGCCTCTCAAAGTGCTAGGATTAGAGATGTGAGCCACCATGCCTGGCCACAAAGTCACATCTTACATGGCAGCAGGCAAGAGATCATGTGCAGACGAATGCCCCTTTATAAAACCATGAGATCCTGTGATATTTATTCACTACCAAGAGAACAGCATGGGAAAGACCTGCCTCTACGATTCAATTGCCTCCCACCACGTCCCTCCCACTACACATAGAAATTATGGGAGCTACAGTTCAAGATGAGATTTTGGTAGGGACACAGCCAAACCATATCAGTCCTTATCAGTTATTACTTTAAATGTAAATGGATTAAACTCCCCAGTAAAAGATTAGCTGGATGAAAATAAAGCAGAACAAAATAGGATCTATGTATATGCTGTTTACAAGAAGCTCACCTTAGATCTAAGGGCACCCATAGGCTGAAAATGAGAGGATGGGAAAAAATAGTACATGAAAAAATAATAAGTGAAAATATGCAGAAATGGCTATATTTATGCATAAGAAAAGACACTTTAAATCAAAAACTATTCCAAGAGACAAAGAAGAATATTATAATAAAATGGTCAATTTACCCAGAAACACTAACAATTATAAATATTTATGCACAAAACCTCAGAACTGCTAAATACAAGAGGCAAATTTCAACAGAATTGAAAGGAGAAATAGACAGCAAAACAATCATAATAGGAGACTTCTCTACCCCTTTTCAAACT
>NW_012099377.1:805209-808329 GCF_000951045.1 Mandrillus leucophaeus | reverse complement strand
AAAAGAAATGTGGGTGTAGCACCAGGAATCACAGGGGGTTTCCTCCAAGACCCAGGTGTGGAACTGGTCAGGAGACCATCTCCCTCCCCCTGCAATGAAGAGCATGCCTGCAAACCCTAAGGAAGTATAAAAGAGCAGTGCAGCCAGGTATTAACCTAACTACTAGCCATTACTCTTAAGCATCAGACAAAGGTAAAGAAAAATAATTAAGAAAAATTAACAAAACCTCTAGAAATATGGAATTATGTAAAGAGATCAAATCTATGAATCATTGGCATTCCTGAGAGAGAAGAGAAAATAAGCAACATAGAAATTATATTTGAGTATATAGTCCACAAAAATTTTCCTAATCTTTCTAGAGAGGTTGACATGTAAATCTAAGAAGTATAGAGAACCCCAGCTAGATGCTACAATACAACCATTTCCTAGGCACATAGTCATCAGATTCACCAAGACCAATGCAAAAGAAAACATCTTAAAGACAGCTAGAGAGAAAGGGAAGGTCACTTACAGAGGGAACCCCATCAGTCTAGCAGCAGATGTCTCAGGAGAAACCTTACAAGCCAAACAAAATTGAGGACCAATTTTCACTGTTCTTAAGGAAATTCCAACCAAGAATTTTATATCCCACCAAATTAAGCTTGGTAAGTGAAGAATAAATAAAATCCTCTTCAGACAAGTGAATGCTGAGGGAATTAGACCAGTTTTGCAAGAGGTCCTTAAGGGAGCACTGAAGATTGAACCAAAAGACTGGTGTTACCACATATGTTACCACAAAAACACACTTAAGCACAAAGCCCACAGACACTATAAAGCAACTACACAATGAAGTCTACATAACAACTAGCTAACAACACAATGACATGATCAAAATTATACATATCGATACTAACCTGGTATGTAAGTGGACTAAATGACCACTTAAAAGATGAAGAGTGGCAGGCAGTATAAAAAGATAAGACCTAACCATCTATTGACTTCAAAAGACTCATCTCATATGTAATGATCCATAGGTTTAAAGTAAACGAATGGAGAAAATTTTATCATGTGAATGGAAAACAAAAATGAGCAGGAGTCGCTATTCTTGTATCAGATAAAACAAACTTTAAACCAATAAAAATTAAGAAGGATAATGAAGGGCATTATATAATAATAAAGATTAAAATTCAACAAGAAGCCTTAACTATCCTAAATATATACATAACCAATATCGAAGCACCAAGATTTATAAAACAATTTCCTCTGAGCCTACAAAAAGACGTAGACAACCCCACAATAATAGTAGGAGAATCAACATCCCACTGACAGAGTTGGACTGGTCATCAGGGCAGAAAACTAACAAAGAAACTCTGAACTTAGACACTTGACTAATTGGACCTCATAGACCTCTATAGAACACTTCACCCAACAAACACAGAATAGACATTTTTCCTCTCTGCACATGCAACATGCTCTAAGATTGACCACATACTCAGTTATAAAGCAAGCCTCAATAAATGTAAAGAAATTTAAATCACACCAAGCACACTCTCAGGCCACGGTGTAATAAAAATAGAAATCAATATCAAGAAGATCTGTTAAAACTACACAAATACATGGAAATTAAACAACTTGACCCTGAATAATGCCTGGGTGAACACTGAAATTAAGGAGGAAATAAAAAAGTTATTTGGAATTAATAAAAATAGGGATGCAACTTGCCAAAATCTCTGGGAAACACCAAAGCAGTGGTAAGAGGAAATTGTATAGCCCTAAATGTTTTCATCAAGAAGTTAGAAAGATATCAAATTAACAATCTAACTTTGCACAAAAAGGGGCTAGGGAAAAAACAACCACAACGCTAATAGAAGAAATAAAACAAAAACTAGTGTTAGAAAAGAAGTTAATGAAACTGAAATGCGAAAATACAAAAGATCAATGAAACCAAGAGTTGTTTTTTAAAAAACAAATAAGAGTAATAGACTGCTAAGTAGACTAACAAAAAAGAGAAGATCCAAGTAAGTACCATGATAAATTATAAAAATGACATTAAAACGGATCCCACAGAAATATAAAAGTTCCTCAGAGAATACTATGAACAACTGCATGCAAATGAGAAAATCTAGAAGAAATGAATAAACTCCTCGAATAGAGTGCCCAGAAGTAAACCCTTGCATATATGGTCAAATTATTTTCAATAAGGGTGCCACAAAAACTCATTGAAGAAAGGATAGAGGGGATAGTCTCTTCCACAAATAGTGTTGGGAAAAATGACTATCCACATGCAATAAAATACCTTACACCAAACCCAAAAATTAACCTAAAATGAATTAAACATGAGAGCTTAAACTATAAAACTCCTAGAAGAAAACATAAGGAAAAGTCTTCATTACATTGAACGTGGACATGTTTTGAATAAGATGCCACAAGCACGGGCAACAACTGCAAAAATCGATAAATGTGGCTACATCAAACATAACTTTTATGCATCAAAGGACACAATGAACAGAGTAAAAAAGGCAATATATGGAATAGGAGAAAATACATGCAAATCATATCTAATAATGGATTAATAATTAGGTATATAAAGAACACCTAACTCAACAACAGAAAATCAAATGACTAGTTACCTCATAAAAGTGGAATTACACAGTATTTTCTTTTAGTGATTGGCTAATTTCATTTGACACAATGTCCTCAAAGTTTATACTTGTTTAAAATTAGCAAAGAACTTGAGTAGAAATTCCTCCAAATATGACAAACAAATGTATAAAAGATGCTCAACATCACTATCAGAGAAGTGCACATTAAAACCACCAAGAGCTATCATCTCACACCCATTAGGATCACTACAATAAAATAAAAATTAGAAAATAGTGGAGGACGGCAGAAATGTGGAAAATATAAAGTCCTTATACTCTCTTGGTGGAATTATAAAATGGAGGGCCTGCTATGGAAAACATTATGCAGGTTCTTCAAAAATTAAAAAGAAAACTTTCATATGATCCTGCAGTCCCAATTCTGGATCTACATCTAAAATAATTAAAAGCAGAATCTCAAAGAGACATTTACACACTTATATTTATAGAAGCATTATGTGGAATAACCAGAGATGTAGAAGTCACCCAAACGGCCTTCCAC
>NW_012099377.1:798288-805159 GCF_000951045.1 Mandrillus leucophaeus | reverse complement strand
CCAGAAGTAAACCCTTGCATATATGGTCAAATTATTTTCAATAAGGGTGCCACAAAAACTCAATGAAGAAAAGATAGAGGGGATAGTCTCTTCCACAAATAGTGTTGGGAAAAATGACTATCCACATGCAATAAAATACCTTACACCAAACCCAAAAATTAACCTAAAATGAATTAAAGAATTAAACATGAGAGCTTAAACTATAAAACTCCTAGAAGAAAACATAAGGGAAAGTCTTCATTACATTGAACGTGGACATGTTTTGAATAAGAGGCCAAAAGCACGGGCAACAACTGCAAAAATCGATAAATGTGACTACATCAAACATAACTTTTATGCATCAAAGGACACAATGAACAGAGTAAAAAAGGCAATATATGGAATAGGAGAAAATATATGCAAATCATATCTAATAATGGATTAATAATTAGGTATATAAAGAACACCTAACTCAGCAACAGAAAATCAAATGACTACTTTAGTTACCTCATAAAAGTGGAATTACATAGTATTTTCTTTTAGTGATTGGCTAATTTCTTTTGACACAATGTCCTCAAAGTTTATACTTGTTTAAAATTAGCAAATAACTTGAGTAGAAATTCCTCCAAATATGATAAACAAATGTATAAAAGATGCTCAACACCACTCTCAGAGAAGTGCACATTAAAACCACCAAGAGCTATCACCTCACACCCATTAGGATCACTACAATAAAATAAAAATTGAAAATAGTGGAGGACGGCAGAAACGTGGAAAATATAAAGTCCTTATATTCTGTTATTGGAATTATACAATGGTGGGCCTGCTATGGAAAACATTATGCAGGTTCCTCAAAAATTAAAAAGAAAACTTTCATATGATCCTGCAGTCCCAATTCTGGATCTACATCTAAAATAATTAAAAGCAGAATCTCAAAGAGACATTTACACACTTATATTTATAGAAGCGTTATGTGGAATAACCAGAGGTGTAGAAGTCACCCAAATGGCCTTCCACAGATGAAAGGGTAAACCAAATATGGTATATTCGTATTCGTACAAGAGAATATCATATACCTCAAAATGGGAAGGAATTCTGATTAATGTTGAAACAAGTAGGAACTTTGAGGACATTGTGTCAAGTGAAATTCGCCACTGAAAGAAAATACTGTATAATTCCACTTTTATGAGGTATCTAAAGTAATCAAATTCATAGAAACACAAAGTAGAATGGTAATTACTGCAGGCTCTTGGGAGGGAAGAAAAAGGGAGTTTTTGTTTATAGTATGAAGTTTCAGATTTGCAAATGAAAAAGTTCTGGAGGTATGTTTCACAACAATGTAAATGCACTTAATACTACTTTAGTCTTAAAAATTGTTAATATAGTACATTTGAATGTGTTTTTTAACCAAAATAGAAAAATGCATTATAATGCCAATTATGACTGGCTTTATTTTTTTTCTTTTTGCTTGTTTTGGCTTTTTTCCTTTTTTTCTTTTATTCTTTTGGACTTGAGGGGGTTATTAAGGCTCATTCCCGGCTTTTTCTTTTATTAATTTGGCTTGTTGGTTTGTTTGCTTGGTTGTTCTTTTTTTAAATCCCATCTTGTATTCACACCTTTGCTTTCTGACTCTTCAGTGTCCCTTACTTACAAGGCAGAGTCTTTTCATAGTACTGTAATAGGTACTGTTGGAAACTCACCAAGATTCCCTTCACCAGGCTGCCAGGAATATTCGCTGCCAACGAATATTTTACTTCCATCCTTCGTTGGAGAATTGCACTTGGCTAAACAAGATCCGAAAGTCAGGTTATGGCCAATGATTGATGGGAAGGGTGTATAATATGGCCTTAAGGTGAGACCAATGGAGGGGTGCAATTTTTGCTCTAGAGCTGAAGCTTGTCTCAAGCTAATACCACATCTTAAGTTAACTTTCTTCCCATGCTTTATCATGCTTCCTTAACTTCCCTTCCACTGAGAGCAATCCCTCAACAAAACACTGTTACAATTACCTTCATGAGCAATAATAAATTATTATTGTCATAAACTGTTGAGTTTTCAGGTGTGTTGTTATACAGGGTTATTAACCGATACAATTAGAACACAAAATAAATAATATCTAGCCATTAAAAATCATAATGGAAACTCTAGTCATTGACTCCAAAACACATCAACAAAACATTTTTGCTTGAACAAAAGTTAGTCACAGAAAATCATGTAAAGCATTCTTCTTTTGTTAAGGAAAATGAATGTATATTTTATTTAGATAGGAATAGAGAAATGTTTGACAGAGTCTTCAAGGAGTTGAAAGTGTTTAGCCCTGTATGGAAGCATTATATATAATATATTATTTTTGTCTTTAAATTTATTTTATACCATTTGATGTTTAAATTGAAAGTTTAAAATTTGAATTAAAGTTCTTTAAGTAAATTAGTGATCTGAATTTTGTGTTTCTTCTTCAATTGTTTCAACAGTTTTGTCAAATACTCCAGCTGGACTTACTTCCTTTCCCTCCATATGTTGTATCTAGATGTCTTTAAAGGGGAAATGTTTGACTGTTTTCTTTATGCATTAGTTTTATGTTTTTCTAAGTGTGTAAACAAGTGCAGCTCTGGAGTTTTCTTAATCTGTGTTGCAGTTAAAAGGCTTCAGGGTTATGAAACATTTTCAAAAGTTGCAGCACACCAGTTATAGTGTCAGATACCATGTTTGGCATTCTTTTGCGCATGATTTCTCTCCCATTTCAATTTTCTTTCTTGGTGTGTGGGTTTCCAACATATTTATATTTGTGTTGTTGATTGCATAGAGAACAAACCAACACATTTCAATTTTCTTTACTGTGTTCTCTGGTTTATTAATGTAAATGTTGAAATTATTTTAAAATTATAACAACTAAAAGACATAATGATGTCCATGAAAAACCTTTAATGATAGTCTGCTTAGAAAATAAAATATTAGATGATATACATTTTAGAATTTTTAATGGAAGCGAGATGAAAAACATCCTTAATTTAGGGGAAAAATTCAGCTGTTGTAATCTGAGTTCACTGGACGAGTTACCTTGCATGTCTGTTTTTCCCCCAAATTCTGTAACTAAATGCAAGTAGGAATAAGCTAAACTTTATTGAACAAATGGATCAGTAACTGTTTTCTATTATCTAGTAAGATACATACTAACTTTATTCACACTTTCAGGTAAATTTTACAAAAGTTAGAGAATGGTTCTGTGAACTTACTCAAGGTCACACAGTTAGTGAGTAGTATAATGTATTTGCTACTTTGACCCTAGTCTCTCTGACTCCATAGCTTAAATTGTTAACTTCTATTATAAATGTATTATCTAATGGGTTCAAACAATGAAAGATGAATTAGAATCGAGATAATACAGACATTCTTTAGAAGACATTATATATGCCTGATATGAATTACATTGAACTGGTAATATAAAATAATCCATGCCCATGTACCTACATTTAGCCATTGACAATTAGCCAAAAAGCACTCTCATCCACTTCTGCAAAGTAAATTGTTATCTTCCATTTTTTCCTGGAAAAGTTGTTTTCTAACCTTTTATGTTTTTCTGTTGTAGCAACTGAAATGCATTTACCTATCACTATCCACAAATAAAAATTTCCTCTTAAAAACACTTCCGGCCGGGCGCGGTGGCTCACGCCTGTAATCCCAGCACTTTGGGAGGCCAAGGCTGGCAGATTACGAGATCAGGAGATCAAGACCATCCTGGCGAACACAGTGAAACACCGTCTCTACCAAAAATACAAAAAACTAGCCGGGCGAGGTGGCGGGCACCTGTAGTCCCAGCTACTCGGGAGGCTGAGGCAGGAGAAGGGCGTGAACCCGGGAGGCGGAGCTTGCAGTAAGCGGAGATCGCGCCACTGCACTCCATCCTGGGCGACAGAGCCAGACTCCGTCTCAAAAAAAAATTAAAAAAAAATAAAAAATATTCCAGGGGCTCCTACAGCAAATCATTAATATTGACAACAAATTAAAACTAAAACAAAGGGGAAGGTTTTTCCTTAAAAAAAAAGCTAAGACATGTTTTAATGAGAAAATGTTTCTTCAAGGGATTCAAGTTAAGATGCGTTTTAATTAGAAAATGTTTCTTCAGACATTCAGTGTGAGACTATCAAGATTTCTCCAGGCCACCAGGGATAGTGCTACATTCGAGACTGGCCTTCATAAAAATTGAGAATGAAAGCTATTTAATTATTGTGTGTGCCCAAACTCCTGCCTCTATTCCCTCCATCAAGCTCCATCTTTCCCTATATGTTGCTTTTCATTTTCCCTTCAGGCTTTAGGGACCCTGTTTCTGTCCTCTGATGATTACTTATATATGTCATAGACTTTGCTAGACGCAGTAAAATAAAGAAAAGAAAATTTTCTCAATTCTTATGCAGATATTTCACGGAAATTTTCATTCCACTATTGGTGGCATGGTTTGGAGAGACTAAACCTCCTTTAGATACCATTATAAATCTCGAGGAAAAAAAAGTGGAATTTCTGAACAACAAGCAAAAATGGGCATAAACTGGAGGGAAATTAAACTTTGAAAGACAAACTGCGAAGAACAGATTTGCAAGTTTGAAGCTCTATCTCATGAGCATGCACGGATTCACAAGTGACTTTTCTACACAAAGCAGCAGAATTAGTTTTACAGGACGTCCAAGCATGATTTGGAGGCTCATAGTAAGAAGAGTAAGAGGAAAACTTTTAGAAGTAAAGGAGCCACAGAAGAAGTGAGCCCTAAAATGTGCATATAAATTCTTCCAAAATAAAAATAAAAAACTTTTTGACCGCTAAACTATACGTGTCACAAGATTTCAGAGAATCTGATATAAAAGCAAAAGCTGGAAGCTCACATAAGTGAGAGAAAACTTCAGTTACTTATCATTTTAGAAGAGGCAGAGTCTGGAATTTTAACCTAACCAAGTTAACTGCTCTTCAGAAATTATCACTTCTAAGGAAAACATAACAGGAAAGATCACAGTGTTGGGAGAGAAAATAGAACATCTATGTGTTTTGAGGAGAGGGGATTAGAGTAGGTGGTTTAATTAGAGAAAGTGATCAGGAAAGACTGCCACTGAAGCTAGGATATAAAGAAAGAGAAGGAGGCAGCCAGCGATAAACTGAGGCATAGTTCTGAGGTGAAGAGGAGCACATGGCCTGGTGGATAGTTTATCTACAGCAAGTACTCCTCAACCAATAAACCAACAAATGTCATTAGTGACTCACTTGTACCAGAAACATTGACTACCAATAAAATGTATGAATTGTGAACATGGGTTTGAGAACTAAGCTGGATCAAGTTTCTTCCTGTAGGTCTGACTCTCCTTAAAGTGTCAATTCTCTGGTTTGTATAAGATTATATAGATTTTCAGTGATTGTATATGAGATTTCTCCTTCTGAACTCATTCAATCAGAATTATTTTTTTTAACAATACAGAGTATTTATTGAGAGCTTTTCTTAAGTCAAGTACAACTCTTACTGCTTTGTAACTGAGCCACTTATCTATTGCTTAGTAACATGCCACCCAGAAAAAAAAAAAAAAATCTTAAAACAATAACAATCATTAACTGTGCTCACAAATCTGGGGGTTGAGTGGGTTCAGAGTTTCTCATGCAGTTGCAGCTAGGCAGTGGTTGGAGCTTGGCTCGGGACATCTTGAAAGGTTATTTATGTATTTATTTATGTACTCAGAATTCTTACCAAATTCTTGATACTCACCATGTAGGTTTTTAGTATTAGTAATTTTCTTTTTAAAAAATAACTTTTAAGTTCAGGAGTACACGTATAGGTTTGTTATGTAGGCAAACTCGTGTCACAAGGGGCTGTTGTACAGATTATTTTGTCACCCAGGTACTAAACCTAGTACCCATTAGTTATTTTTTTATACCCTCCCTCCTCCCAACCTCTACACTCAAGTAGGCCCAAACATCTGTTGTTCCCCACTTTGTGTTCAAGTGTTCTCATCATTTAGCTCGCACTTAAAGTGAGAACATGCAGTATTTGGTTTTCTGTTTCTGTATTAGTTTGCTAAGGATAGTGGCCTCCAGTTCTACCCATGTTTCTGCAAAGGACATGTTCTCACTCTTTCTTTATGGCTTCATAGTATCCCATGGTGTATATCTACCACATTTTATTCATCCAATCTACCATTATGGGAATTTAGGTTGATTCCATGTCTTTATTGTGAACAGTGCTGCAGTGAATGTGTGCATGCCTGTGTCTTTATGGTAGAATGATTTATATTACTCTGGGTATATACCCAATAATGGAATTGTTGGGTCAAATGGTACTTTTGTTTTTAGCACTTTGAGAAATAACCACACTGCTTTCCACAATGGTTGAACTAATTTACACTCCCCCCAACAGTGTATAAGTGTTCTCTTTTCTCCAGAGCCTCACCAGCACCTGTTATTGTTTGACTTTTTAATAGTAGCCATTCTGACTGGTATGGAATGATATCTTATTGTGGTTTTGATTTGTATTTCTCTAATGATCACTGATATTTAGCTTTTCTTGCCATGCTTGTTGGCCATATGGATGTCTTCTCTTGAAAATTGTTCCTGTCCTTTGCCCAGTTTTTAATGGATTGTTCAATTTTTGCTTGTTAACTGGTTTAAGTTCCTTATAGATTCTGGATATTAGGCCTTTGTTGATGCGTAGTTTGCAAATATTTTCTCCCATTCTGTGGGTTGTATGTTTTCTCTGTTGATAGTTTCATTTGTTTTGCAGAAGCTCTTTAATTAGATTCCATTTGTCAATTTTTGATTTATTGTAATTTCTCCTAGTGCCTTCAAAATAAAATCTTTGCCTATTCCTATGTTCAGAATGCTATTGCCTAGGATAACTTCCAAAGTTTTTATAGTTTCGGTT
>NW_012099377.1:792559-797668 GCF_000951045.1 Mandrillus leucophaeus | reverse complement strand
TGTCACAAGATTTCAGAGAATCTGATATAAAAGCAAAAGCTGGAAGCTCACATAAGTGAGAGAAAACTTCAGTTACTTATCATTTTAGAAGAGGCAGAGTCTGGAATTTTAACCTAACCAAGTTAACTGCTCTTCAGAAATTATCACTTCTAAGGAAAACATAACAGGAAAGATCACAGTGTTGGGAGAGAAAATAGAACATCTATGTGTTTTGAGGAGAGGGGATTAGAGTAGGTGGTTTAATTAGAGAAAGTGATCAGGAAAGACTGCCACTGAAGCTAGGATATAAAGAAAGAGAAGGAGGCAGCCAGCGATAAACTGAGGCATAGTTCTGAGGTGAAGAGGAGCACATGGCCTGGTGGATAGTTTATCTACAGCAAGTACTCCTCAACCAATAAACCAACAAATGTCATTAGTGACTCACTTGTACCAGAAACATTGACTACCAATAAAATGTATGAATTGTGAACATGGGTTTGAGAACTAAGCTGGATCAAGTTTCTTCCTGTAGGTCTGACTCTCCTTAAAGTGTCAATTCTCTGGTTTGTATAAGATTATATAGATTTTCAGTGATTGTATATGAGATTTCTCCTTCTGAACTCATTCAATCAGAATTATTTTTTTTAACAATACAGAGTATTTATTGAGAGCTTTTCTTAAGTCAAGTACAACTCTTACTGCTTTGTAACTGAGCCACTTATCTATTGCTTAGTAACATGCCACCCAGAAAAAAAAAAAAAAATCTTAAAACAATAACAATCATTAACTGTGCTCACAAATCTGGGGGTTGAGTGGGTTCAGAGTTTCTCATGCAGTTGCAGCTAGGCAGTGGTTGGAGCTTGGCTCGGGACATCTTGAAAGGTTATTTATGTATTTATTTATGTACTCAGAATTCTTACCAAATTCTTGATACTCACCATGTAGGTTTTTAGTATTAGTAATTTTCTTTTTAAAAAATAACTTTTAAGTTCAGGAGTACACGTATAGGTTTGTTATGTAGGCAAACTCGTGTCACAAGGGGCTGTTGTACAGATTATTTTGTCACCCAGGTACTAAACCTAGTACCCATTAGTTATTTTTTTATACCCTCCCTCCTCCCAACCTCTACACTCAAGTAGGCCCAAACATCTGTTGTTCCCCACTTTGTGTTCAAGTGTTCTCATCATTTAGCTCGCACTTAAAGTGAGAACATGCAGTATTTGGTTTTCTGTTTCTGTATTAGTTTGCTAAGGATAGTGGCCTCCAGTTCTACCCATGTTTCTGCAAAGGACATGTTCTCACTCTTTCTTTATGGCTTCATAGTATCCCATGGTGTATATCTACCACATTTTATTCATCCAATCTACCATTATGGGAATTTAGGTTGATTCCATGTCTTTATTGTGAACAGTGCTGCAGTGAATGTGTGCATGCCTGTGTCTTTATGGTAGAATGATTTATATTACTCTGGGTATATACCCAATAATGGAATTGTTGGGTCAAATGGTACTTTTGTTTTTAGCACTTTGAGAAATAACCACACTGCTTTCCACAATGGTTGAACTAATTTACACTCCCCCCAACAGTGTATAAGTGTTCTCTTTTCTCCAGAGCCTCACCAGCACCTGTTATTGTTTGACTTTTTAATAGTAGCCATTCTGACTGGTATGGAATGATATCTTATTGTGGTTTTGATTTGTATTTCTCTAATGATCACTGATATTTAGCTTTTCTTGCCATGCTTGTTGGCCATATGGATGTCTTCTCTTGAAAATTGTTCCTGTCCTTTGCCCAGTTTTTAATGGATTGTTCAATTTTTGCTTGTTAACTGGTTTAAGTTCCTTATAGATTCTGGATATTAGGCCTTTGTTGATGCGTAGTTTGCAAATATTTTCTCCCATTCTGTGGGTTGTATGTTTTCTCTGTTGATAGTTTCATTTGTTTTGCAGAAGCTCTTTAATTAGATTCCATTTGTCAATTTTTGATTTATTGTAATTTCTCCTAGTGCCTTCAAAATAAAATCTTTGCCTATTCCTATGTTCAGAATGCTATTGCCTAGGATAACTTCCAAAGTTTTTATAGTTTCGGTTTTTACACTTAAATTTTTAATCCATCCTGAGTTTATTTCTGTTTACGGTTTAAGGAAGGGGTCCAGTTTTCATCTTTTGCAAATAGTTAGCCAGTTATTCCATCACTATTTATTGAATAGGGAATCCTTTCTCCATTGACTGTTTTGGTCAGCTTTGTCAAAGATCGGATGGTTGTAGGTATATAGCCATATTTCTGAGTTGCTCTCTATTCTGTGCCACTAATCTATATTTCTGTTTTTGTACCATGTTTTGGTTACTGTAGTCATGTAGTATAGTTTGAAGCCCAGTAATGTGAAGCCTGTAGCTTTGATCATTTTTGCTTTTGATTGCCTTTGCTACTCAGGCTCATTTGGTTTCATATGAATTTTTAAAAATTTTCCCTGTTCTGTGAGGAATGTTGTTTGTAATTTGATAGGAATAGCATTGAATGTATACATTACACTGGGCAGTATAGCCATTTTAGCAATATTTTTTTCTCTTGTATGAGCATGAATTGTTTTTTCATTTATGTCACCTCTGCTTTCTTTGAGCAGTGTTTTGTAATTCTCTTTGTAGAGAACTTTTACCTCCATGGTTAGCTGTATTCGTAGGTAATTCATTCTTTTTATGGCTATTGTGAATGGAATTGTGTTCCTGATTTGCTATTGGCTTGGCTGCTGTTGGTTTATAGGAATGCTGGAGATTTTTATACATTAATTTTGTATCCACAAATTTTTCTATAATTGTTTATGAACTTAAGGAGCTTTTGCACTGAAACTATGAATTTCTCTGGATATGAAATCATGTCACCTGAAAACAGAGATAATTTGACTTCCCCTTTTTTATTTGGATGCTCTTTATTTATTTCAATTGCCTGATTACTCTGGCCAGGACTTCCAATACTGTGATGAATAAGAGTGGTGAGAGAGGACCTCCTTGTCTTGTGCTGGTTTTCAAGGGGAATGCTTCTAGCCTTTGCTCATTCAGTATGATGTTGGCTATAGGTTTGCCATAGATGGGTCTTACTATTTTTCAGTATGTTCCTTCAATACCTCATTTTTTGAGAATTTTCACCATGAAGGGATGTTTAATTTTATCAAAAGCCTCTTCTGCTTCTGTTGAAATAATCATGTGGATTTTTGTCTTTAGCTCTGTTTATGTGACAAATCACGTTTATTGATTTGTATATGTTGAGTCATCCTTGCATCCCAGTCATAATGCCTACTTGATTGTGGTGGTTTAGGCTTTTGATATGCTGCTGGATTTGGTTTGCTAGTATTTTGTTGAGGAGTTTTGTATCAAAATTCATCAATAACGTTGGCCTGATATTTTCTGTTTTAGTTGTGTTTCTGCCAAGTTTTGGTATAAGAACAATGCTGGCCTCAACGAATGAGGTGAGGAGATTAGGAGATTTCCCTCCTCCTCTTTTTTGGAAAATAGCTTCGGTAGAAATAGTACCAGTGCTTCTTCAAGCATTTAGTAGAATTTTGCTGTGAATCCATCTGGTCAGAAAGCCAGTCTTCTGGCTCTGAGATTCTTTTCTCCACTTGGTTTATTCTGCTGTTAATACTTGCAATTGCATTATGATGTTCTTGTAGTGTGTTTTTCAGCTCTATCAGGTTGGTTATACTCTTTTCTATGCTGGTTATTTTATCTGTCAGCTCCTGTATCATTTTATTGTTATTCTTAGCTTCCTTGGATTGGGTTTCAGTGTTCTCTTAAACCTCAGTGATTTTCATCCCCACCCATATTTTTAATTCTATTTCTGTCATTTCGGCCATCTCAGCCCAGTTACAAACCCTTGCTGGAGAACAAGTGCAGTGGTTTGGAAGAAGGAAGGCACTTTGGCTCCTTTGTTTGTCAGAGTTCCTGCTCTGGTTCTTTCTCATCTTTTGGGGCCAGTGTTCCTTCAATCTTTGAAGTTTCTGTCCTTTGGATGATTTTTTCTTTTAATTGTCTTTTTTCTCTATTTGATGTCCTTAGGAGTTTGGTTGTAGTATAAGGTGGGTTCAGTCAACTGACTTCATTTCTGGAAGATTTTATTAGGCCAAGTTTCAGCTCAGGACTCCCAGACTCCATGCTGTAACTGTGTGGGACTGGTATTGGGCTCTGGCTTTGTTTTCTGGCTCCTCAAGGCCAGAAACCTGCAGCATTGAAGGGGGCAAACTGCTCCCAGACCACTGGTCACGACGTTCTATTGGGTGATGCCAGCCAAAACATTTCATAGGGCAGTGGCAGCAGGATCCATTCTTGTTCACACATTCCAGCAGCAGCAGCAGTGACAGTGCAGCAGGGTGCACACTCATTGGCTGTTGTGGGGTGTTAGTGGGTGCCAGGGTACTGGCCCCCATGTGTGTATTTGCAGCAGAAATGGTGGCAGTAGGGTGTGAGGGGTGGGGGCCCCTGCCACCATATGTTTGTGCATTGACACTCCTGGTGGTGGTAGCATGGGGGTAGGTGCACTGGTGGGCACAGTACTGTGTGCACCTTCTGTGTGCATTCACATGGGTAGTGGTGGCCACTCAGGACAGCAATAGGTCCACTATTCTCTGTGGCTTGTTTCGCACTGGTGGCCATGTTGGCGTGCGCACAGGGTGCTGGTCGCTGCAGGGCTGGCAGGCTCTGTGCCTGCCGACACTCCAATAGCAATGGTTGTTTGGTAGTTGCAGGGAGAAGGGACAGGTGAACTCATGCTACCAGCAGTGGCAAAGCAGGTCCACATGAACACGTGCTGTCAGAGAAGGGGAGGCAAGGTCCACCCATGCACACACATGCCATCAATGTGGGGTTGGCCATTGGAAGGTACGTGTAGGCAAAGCAGCATGGGGGAGGATGCAGTTGGGAGAGGGTATGGGCAGACTGGTACGTGTCTTCAATGTCCAATCTGCCGGAGCTCTCTGCATCTGGGCATGGTCCATCAGTGCAGAAGCTGTAATGGAGGCTCCCAGGATATACCCACTCTGGTCTTCCAATGCTGCACTGCAAGCAGCCATGGCCAAGCTGGGGCCCCAGGAGAGGCCAGCAGACTGAGAAGAACTTAGGTCAGACTGGCACAGTCTCA
>NW_012099377.1:789410-792509 GCF_000951045.1 Mandrillus leucophaeus | reverse complement strand
GGTCTTACTATTTTTCAGTATGTTCCTTCAATACCTCATTTTTTGAGAATTTTCACCATGAAGGGATGTTTAATTTTATCAAAAGCCTCTTCTGCTTCTGTTGAAATAATCATGTGGATTTTTGTCTTTAGCTCTGTTTATGTGACAAATCACGTTTATTGATTTGTATATGTTGAGTCATCCTTGCATCCCAGTCATAATGCCTACTTGATTGTGGTGGTTTAGGCTTTTGATATGCTGCTGGATTTGGTTTGCTAGTATTTTGTTGAGGAGTTTTGTATCAAAATTCATCAATAACGTTGGCCTGATATTTTCTGTTTTAGTTGTGTTTCTGCCAAGTTTTGGTATAAGAACAATGCTGGCCTCAACGAATGAGGTGAGGAGATTAGGAGATTTCCCTCCTCCTCTTTTTTGGAAAATAGCTTCGGTAGAAATAGTACCAGTGCTTCTTCAAGCATTTAGTAGAATTTTGCTGTGAATCCATCTGGTCAGAAAGCCAGTCTTCTGGCTCTGAGATTCTTTTCTCCACTTGGTTTATTCTGCTGTTAATACTTGCAATTGCATTATGATGTTCTTGTAGTGTGTTTTTCAGCTCTATCAGGTTGGTTATACTCTTTTCTATGCTGGTTATTTTATCTGTCAGCTCCTGTATCATTTTATTGTTATTCTTAGCTTCCTTGGATTGGGTTTCAGTGTTCTCTTAAACCTCAGTGATTTTCATCCCCACCCATATTTTTAATTCTATTTCTGTCATTTCGGCCATCTCAGCCCAGTTACAAACCCTTGCTGGAGAACAAGTGCAGTGGTTTGGAAGAAGGAAGGCACTTTGGCTCCTTTGTTTGTCAGAGTTCCTGCTCTGGTTCTTTCTCATCTTTTGGGGCCAGTGTTCCTTCAATCTTTGAAGTTTCTGTCCTTTGGATGATTTTTTCTTTTAATTGTCTTTTTTCTCTATTTGATGTCCTTAGGAGTTTGGTTGTAGTATAAGGTGGGTTCAGTCAACTGACTTCATTTCTGGAAGATTTTATTAGGCCAAGTTTCAGCTCAGGACTCCCAGACTCCATGCTGTAACTGTGTGGGACTGGTATTGGGCTCTGGCTTTGTTTTCTGGCTCCTCAAGGCCAGAAACCTGCAGCATTGAAGGGGGCAAACTGCTCCCAGACCACTGGTCACGACGTTCTATTGGGTGATGCCAGCCAAAACATTTCATAGGGCAGTGGCAGCAGGATCCATTCTTGTTCACACATTCCAGCAGCAGCAGCAGTGACAGTGCAGCAGGGTGCACACTCATTGGCTGTTGTGGGGTGTTAGTGGGTGCCAGGGTACTGGCCCCCATGTGTGTATTTGCAGCAGAAATGGTGGCAGTAGGGTGTGAGGGGTGGGGGCCCCTGCCACCATATGTTTGTGCATTGACACTCCTGGTGGTGGTAGCATGGGGGTAGGTGCACTGGTGGGCACAGTACTGTGTGCACCTTCTGTGTGCATTCACATGGGTAGTGGTGGCCACTCAGGACAGCAATAGGTCCACTATTCTCTGTGGCTTGTTTCGCACTGGTGGCCATGTTGGCGTGCGCACAGGGTGCTGGTCGCTGCAGGGCTGGCAGGCTCTGTGCCTGCCGACACTCCAATAGCAATGGTTGTTTGGTAGTTGCAGGGAGAAGGGACAGGTGAACTCATGCTACCAGCAGTGGCAAAGCAGGTCCACATGAACACGTGCTGTCAGAGAAGGGGAGGCAAGGTCCACCCATGCACACACATGCCATCAATGTGGGGTTGGCCATTGGAAGGTACGTGTAGGCAAAGCAGCATGGGGGAGGATGCAGTTGGGAGAGGGTATGGGCAGACTGGTACGTGTCTTCAATGTCCAATCTGCCGGAGCTCTCTGCATCTGGGCATGGTCCATCAGTGCAGAAGCTGTAATGGAGGCTCCCAGGATATACCCACTCTGGTCTTCCAATGCTGCACTGCAAGCAGCCATGGCCAAGCTGGGGCCCCAGGAGAGGCCAGCAGACTGAGAAGAACTTAGGTCAGACTGGCACAGTCTCATGGGCAAGATCACCCTGGAGAGTTCAGGTCCAACAGTTCCCCTAGGGCCAAAGTATCCTACGGGAGCAAATCAAACCTAGCGGGATTAGCATTCCTGGCTGGGTTACACTACACATGCTCCCACAACAAACCCTCTGGGCTCAATTCTGGCTAGAGTTCTGCCCCTACCACTTCTCTAAGCTGCTGTGTCTGCCAACTCAATTGTCTGTGTTGATCGTGGAGTCTTCTCCTGTTGAGACTACAGAGGCCAATGGTGAAAGCAGGTTGCTCTTTGCCTATTAAACTGACTCCTTCCCCAAGGAACATTGGGGGCCACAAATGAGTCTTGGTATGCAGTAGCCCCATTCAGGATTCCCAGCTTCCTCTCCCTTCAGCCCAGCATCTTTGTCTTCCCTCTGTCCACTGTCAGTGACTTCCCTCAGAAGATCTGCTCGGAGCAGACTGGTCTTCCTGATGTCCCGGTCCTCACGTAGCAGATGTTCCTCCTGGCTGCATCTAGTCAGTCATGTTGCCCCATGCTGAGTATTAGTAATTCATTTTAGGTCATAAACTTATTAGTCTCCACTGTGCCTAGCCTAGTGCTAACATTTCTAAATTAATATTGTGTTGTAAATGCCTTTGACATATGATGGAATTTCTGGAATGCACCCATGTGTTCTCTTTGTTCATGTGTATTCCTGGACTGATTATCACACCCATCACCTTATAGGTTTTCAATTGTGGTCTTATAATGGTCTACTGCATCTTCATATTGTGGCCTCACTACAATCTTTTGAAGCAAGATCAATCAACAAAGGCAGGACAGCTTAGAGAAGTTAAGTGACTTGCCAAGGTCATATTGTTAGTATTCCTTCTACACTGAATTGCCCCCTTTAGGGCTAAATGTTCAAGCACGGCAGAAATAGCAGAGTGCTGTGGAAGACAATATCCTTGAATTATACATGCTATACTATCTTCTTTTGAACTAACATCAAGGATGTTTGCTCAGTAATTACAAGAGATAAGTTAAGTGTGCACTTACTGTGTGCCAGTACTGTGTCAAGTTGTCCTTGCCTC
>NW_012099377.1:757777-787373 GCF_000951045.1 Mandrillus leucophaeus | reverse complement strand
TTTTTTTTTTTTTTTTTTTTTTTTGTAGAGCCAGGGGTCTCACTTTGTTGCTTAGGCTAGTCTCAAATCCCTGGGCTCAAGCTATCCTCTGCCTTAGCCTCCCAAATTGTTAGGATTACAAGCATGAGCCACTGCACGTGGCCTATGCTATTCTTAATCAGTTGGTTTGTTTTTGTTTTTTCTTTTGCATTTTTGTTTTAGTCCCTGATTCTTAATAGCCACAAATGCTACTGAGAGGGTTGCAAAGGGGCCAAACTGCTACTGTGCTATGACACAGCCTAGAAGCTATCAGCAGAGTTCTCATCTCTGCTTAACTAACCCTTCTCTCCCTACCTGTTCCAGACGGCTGATAACCTGCCACCTTGCTTGTGGGCTCTTTGCCATTCCCACAGATTGGCGCAAAATGATGGAGTCAGGAAACAGTCTAGGAAAATCAAATGTGGTCATTAGAAATTATTACTGACAGCTGTTCAGTGGTCACCATGAAATGAATTTGCCCACTCATCTGGATCCCCGAATGGTGGGTCTACATAGATGAATCCTTATGCTAAGCTATAATGTAAAAATATTGCGGCTAATTTTTTCAGTTGCTTAAAAAAGAATTTGGGTGGTATTAGGACTAAAATGGAAATCGCTTCCTATGTGATATTCCTGAAAAAAAAGAAAAAAAAAAAGCCAGTTTACAGTTCACACAGCTCAAGCCATGCTAAATTTGTTAATGCCTCCCTATCATCCCTTCATTCACCAATACCCATTTTATTTATACACATACACACACACACACACACACACACACACATATATATATTGCCTACTCTGTGCCAGGCATCTTGCTGGGCTCCGAGAATATAGAAACTATGATTAAAAGAAGGCTATTTTCCCCCAAAAGGCAAACATGATTTTTAGGTATACTGGCTTATTAGACTTTAGTGTTATACGTTGAACATAACTTTTGTCGCATATATGTAGACTGCCAGAAAAATCTATCATTTTGCAGACTGTATATAGACCAGCGGTCCTCAACCTTCTTGGCACCAGGGACCGGTTTCATGGAAGACAATTTTTCCATGGACGGGGTGAGAGGGGCTAGAAATGTTTTGGGATGATTGAAGTGCATTACATTTATCATTAGATTCTCAGAAGCGCACAACCTAGATCCCTCGCATGCGTGGTTCATAATAGGGTTCGGGCTCCTATGAGAATCTGATGCCACCGTGAATCTGACAGGAGCTGGAACTCAGCTTCACTCACTCACATTCCCTCACCCCTCACCCCTCACCTCTCACCTCCTGCTGTGTGGCCTGGTTCCTACCAGGCTGTGAACTGTGTGGCCTGGGAGTTGGGGAACCCTGGTGTAAATTTAAAAATAAGGGTATAGTCTTAAATCATTCTTTTAGTAACCAATACATTTTGAAGTATATAAACATGACTGGTTGGGAAAGAAAACTGAATAATGTTCCTATCCACAGATGGAGCTGGGAGAGAGAGAGATAGTATTGTTGACTTTATGTTGTAATAGATCTTGTTAATCTCTTCTTGTAACTTATTCAGAATAGAAGAGAATTGCACAGATATTCTGTTTCCTATGAAGCTTTGCCATGACTTGCAGCATCTGCAGCGGATATATTTATTTTCCTATTCAAATAGGACACAGACTCCCAGTGTCAATTTTGTTCTTATATTGATCTGACTAACTTTTCTTGTTTAGCAAACCATTGTCTCCTTGAGTTGCAAATAAGTAACTAGCTGAGGCAGGAAGAGCTTCTGCCTTGCCCAAGAAAGCTCTAAGAATTTGAAATCAGTTCAGTTTCCTCGGGGGTGAAGTAAGAAATAGAGTCAACAAAAGCCCTAGTTCACCCAGAATACTCCCCATTTATTCCACGTGCTCCAACATCCACACTGATCAAGATCATTTTTTTTTTCTCTCAAAAGCATCCTTGCTTGGAAATAAATTATACAGTCATGCAATTACTTTAGACGTGCCCAAACGTCTCTGCACTCCCCCACCAATTCTAAATGGTCCAAAGAAAGTAGGGTATAATAATACATTCCAGAAAGAGATTTAGCCAATAAAGATGACTATCATAACAGAAAATATCTTCATTCGTGTTCACTATGATTAAATTCTTCTACTAGTAAAGACATTTTCATACACTCTTAAGCTTAATATGATACTTGCCTTAATACTATAAAGTGAGGGATAGGTAGAGTTAATAATCAAAAATAAAATAAAAATAAAGTTCATTTGCATATTTAAGTGAATTTCCATGACTCAGAAATACCTGCTATGCTTTTAAAAGGCATAGGTAAAAGTCATGTTTCTATAAAGAGTGAAGTAGATAAAAATAACAGCAACCTATTAAGCACTGCTTTCCTGCTTGGGAAATGATGTTGCCCTTCCAGGGCATTGGACTTCTAAATTTCTTTCTCGGAACAGGATCTGATCTGGAAAATTCAGGCACTAATAAGCCAAGGGAGCAATGACCACAAAGCTACCTCGGGTGAAAATGGAAGTGGTTATGATCCTCTCATTAGAACAGGGATTGGTTTCCATGAGTTACAGCAGCTGGGGAGGAAAGTGTCTGCAACTCCGAAGAGGAAGATACATCAAAATGATTAATCATGGTTAATCCTGGGGAACAAATAATCACTTAGGAAAAGGAAAATGAAGGCAAATGGGGGAAGGAGAAGATTTTGTGGATAGTGGAAGGTGTAAAAAATTGAGATTTCTGGTTTCCAGTGTGGTATGTAGGAAGCCTGGAAGTTGTCAGTCCTGTGGTTACAATCAAAAAGCAGAAAAGACGAACAAAGTGAAAATCAACAACTCTTCTTGTAATACATCCATCAGAAATTGAGGTCACAGGGCACTGCCTCCAAAACTGGAAAAACAGGTAGATACAGAGAATCACAGCTTACTAGAGCAAAAGCCCGGGACCAGAAACCTACCACTGGAGTCAGTCCTGGGATAGAAAAATTCAGCTATAATTGATGAACCCCTGGGGGCTCAGTATAGACAAGCTTGAGATTTAAAAATTCCACTGGTGGCTGGTCTTAAAATGGCCCCAGTGCTTTCCTGAATTTTACCTCTAGGAGTCCCACTCAGTTCTCAGAGTAAACATCAGAGAACAATCGACTCCTCCTTCAGGCAGTAGCAGGGAAAAAGTAATCATTTTGAAATGTACCCAATGTATTTTGTTCTCTTTAACACATGCATGCCTTCAAGATAAACTATTTCCCTGGAGCCTGACCACCTCGGGTTTTACCAGAGCCTCATTGACCTGGGGGAAAAGAGTTGTCCAACTTGAACTTCTCTAATCTTCTACATGGATGTAGAAAATACCCAACTCTAGCTTCCTCCAGCCTCCCACATGAGCAACTGGAAATAGTTAACTCCAGTCCCCACCAGTCTTAATGTCTTACTTGAAGGTAGGGGCAGTGGGAAGAGAACAGCAAAGCAGTTGTGAAGGTTATAACCCAGAGGCACAGGTTCACTAAATGATTGAAACATAATCATATAACTACAAAATGCTTCTCTTCCTCTCACATCTTACCACTGTATCAGTATGGCTTTTATATGAAAGGATTACAACTCAAAGAACTACACAACCCAGAGTTTATTTAAGAAGACACTAGAAAGACAATACAAAAACAAACAAACAAAAATCAAGGGAGACAAAAACAAGAACACTGGAGAAAAATTTTGCCTTTGAAACCTAATAGCTATAGCTAACAGTAAACACAGTAAACTCTTAGCCAATAAACATAAGACCTCTGCATGTTCTCACTTATGAGAGCTGAACAATCATAACACATGGACGCAGGGAGGGCAACAACACACACTGGGGCCTGTAGGCAGGGTGTAGGGAGGGAGAGCATTAGGAGAAATAGCTAATGCATGGAGGCTTAATTGGCAATGGGTTGATAGGTGCAGAAAACCACCATGGCACACATTTACCTATGTAACACTGCACATCCTGTACAGATATCCCAGAACTTAATTTAAATTAAAATAAAAAAGATTAAAGACCTTATATTGAAGACTTGTTTATCTAAGTTCCTTTAACCTAAGTTCCTTTACGTCATATCCAGCTTTCAACCAAGAATCACATGGGATACTGAGATCAAAAATACAGTTTGAATAGGCAAAACAAGCATCAGAACTGGACTCCATTATAGCAGAGATTTTGAAAATATAGAGAATTTAAAATAACTATGATTAATATACTAAGGAGTCTAATGAATAAAGTAAACAAACATAAGAACAGATGATTGATATAAGCAGAGGGGTAGGAACTCTAAGAAGGAATCAGAAGGAAATTCTAAAGATTAAAAGAGCATTGTATCCAGAAATTGAAAACAGCTTTCATGGACACATTAATAGACTATATGTGACTGAGGAAAGAACTAGTGAGCTTACAGATACGGTAATAACAACTTTGAAAATTGAAATACAAAGACAAATGAGAATAAGAGAGATACAACAGAATTTCCAAGAACTCTAAAAATCACAACAGGTGTAACATTTCTGCAATGAGAATACCAAAAGAAGAAAGAAGGAACAGAAGAATTTGCTGAATTAATAACTGAATTTTTTCTAAAATCAATGACAGACATCAAACCACAGATCAAGGAAGCTCATAGAACACTAAGTGTGATAAATAACAATGAATACATACCTAGGTACATCATATTCAACCTGCAGAAAAATTATAACAAGAGGAAATCTTGAAAGAAAACAGAATGAGAGATGGCAGGAGCCACCTTTTTATGTAGGAACAAAGATAAGTATTCCATTGGCCTTCTCTTCATAACTTATACAAGCAACAAGAGAGTTCAGTGAAATATTTAAAGTTCTGAAAATTAAAACAACAAACTAAAAAGGTAATTAAAACAACTTAGAAACTTAGAATTCTATAAGATTTGTTATAGTGAATATATATTTTAGAAGAGAGGGAGAAACGTTTGTAGATAAAATGGGAGACTCTGTCATCAATAGATGTGCCTTGCAAGAGATATTAAAATAATTTATTATTATTATTATTATTGTATTATTGATACGTTATACATTCTCATTTCTTTGTGGTGAGAACATTCAAAAGCCTCTCTTCTATCTATGTTGTAATATACGGTACATTACTGTTAACCATCATCACCCTACTATACAATAAAATACCAGAGCTTATTCCTTTTAATTGTCACTTTGTACATTTTGGCCAACCTCTCTCCCTTCTTACCTTCCACTAACCATCCCCGGTCTCTGGTAACCACTGTTATAGTCATTGCTTTTATGAAATCAACTCTTTTTTTAAAAAAAAATTCACATATGAATGAGATTATATGGTATTTGTCTTTTGGTATCTGGCTTATTTCACTTACACAATGTCCTCCAAGTTCATCTGTGCTATTGCAAATGGCAGAATTTCATTTTTTTTTTGTGATGAATAGTAATCCATTGTATATATGCACCACATTTTCTTCATCTGTTGTTAGACACTTGGGTTGATTCTATATCTTGGCTATTGTAAATGTTGCTGCAATAAACACGGGAGAGCAGGTTTCCCATTGACGTACTGATTTTATTAACCATATTTCTGAAGGTCTATTCTGTCACAGATATGAGGGTAATACTGTTCGGGCATTAATATATTTGGTACTGTGGACATCATAGATTACTCCAGTATTACAGATAAAGACTTGGAATATGCAGAATATGTACAGAATTAAACAACTTACTGAAGGCTCCATATTGAGTGAATAGCAGAATTTAGATAAAATCTTAAGTCTGTCTCATTCTAGAGTGTGTTTATCCCCTACCCTCCTACACCAATATATGTTATTCTGCATGCAATTTAAAATAAATATATTATAGTTACTCAAATTTGCCTGCTTCTGAATTAAAGCACCAATTTAGGCTGGAAATGTGAATAAAAACAGGAAGAATAAGGCAGAGATGTTGAGACTGAATTATTTAAATATGACCGTCTTCAAACGCCATATGTATAATGCTAAATTCAGAATTTGTAAACTCTCTAAAAGATTTGATTGATAAAACTTTCAATGTTCAATTCTTTTAATTCTTCTTCCTCTTAAAGAAGATACATTGAGGATTATCTGGTTCAGCTTTTAGACAAATACCCATTAAAAAGCAATTGCCAAGTTCTTTTTTTAAGACTACATCTGTCTAGAGCTGGGCCTTTTTTCTTCTAATGCAAGGACTCAATCTGGATCATAGTCTTTTGAGACCAATTATAGTGATATTTTATTTTTGGATTTCATAATTTAGCCAGTGTCTGGCATATAGAAGATTCCAATTATGGATTTACTGAATGTGTGCTAAATATATGTGTCTGAACATTTCTGCAGTCCCAGAAAGAGGGTTTTTCTTTCATCTTTATAATACCCAAGATTATTCTCTCCCAACCCCCACCTCTCACTCTTTTCTTCTCTTCTTGCTACCCTCTCTCCTTCTTTCTATCCTACTTTCTGTCTCCTTCCCTCCTAATTCCTAAAAGGCCACTCATATGATGGTGGATATTAAAGAGGGACCACTCTTCTTTTTTCTCTCATGTTAATATCTGCTAACTAGCTTGGAGTTTTTATGAAACTTTGGGAAGTCGTTTTATTGTCTGTTTACTCCATATGTTGCTCTTTCTTCTTTGTGTGGCCTCAGCTTACTTTCTTTTATAATTCTATTGCTTTCTTTATTCTATAGCATTTTCTTTTTTATTGATGTCTGTTTTATATGAATTCATTTTATTATAGGATCTGTGTTCTGTTCTTCAGGATTCCCAAGATTGAGGGTTAAGCAGTGTCTTCCTTCCCAAGGCTTCTGCTGGTTAAGTCCGTACCATCGTGGGAATTTTCTTTGAAGGTTAGGAAAGGAAAGCAATCTCAGAACAGCTGGATAAAATGTATAAAAGCAGTTGGTTATTCTGGCTTCTTCCACACCAGGGCAATATCTTACCTATACATAAAAGATTCTTTTCTCTTGATAAGTAAGTTCTGTTATTGCTTCCTACCCTGGGGAAAGACATCACATGATACAATAATAACTGTGAATAGAAAAAAACGAATCAAATTACTTTTACAAAAATTCCCATTGTTTATCGTACCAGATATGTTTTTCAACATTCCATTGAAATGATAAATTTTTAAATCATATAAGTATTCATTGTTTTCATCTCATTTCTATCACCCATTGTAGTTCCCTATGAAAGATTTTTTTATGTGGATATTTATTGACCTTGTTCTCCAAGTTACCTATGGGTGAGTAGGAGTGAAATTATTGACATCAGTATGGAAATGAGTCTGAGAAGCTGTTTGACCACAAAGGAATACATAAAAGTTTATCTAAATTGTGGAGATTACCAAAGGTCATAAGGTTCTCCCATGGTTTTAGCCAACTTTTAAAAAGTCAGACTATGTTAAGTAGAACCAGATGAAACAAATGTAAGAATATGGAAAGGCCATAAAGGTTAGGAGCCTTTGAGGAAAATGACAATCTCTTTTCAGTTAGTGTTCAGCAGCAAGTGTATTAATAATATGTAAGTGTAACTCTTAACTTCAGTCAAAGCTAGACTTCTGATGATATATTTTTTTAAAAACACAGGTCATGAATTATAGTGAGAATTTGCCATAAGAAAATTGGACTTAGCAGCTTGCCATTGATCCATTCAATGAGTAGTAACAAACATTTCTTTCAATCAGTTTTGCATTTGCACATTTATCTGTTTCAAAAGCCAATTCAATAAAGCATCTTATTTGACATTACCTTTCCATGTTCTATACTATTTGTTTTGGTTAGATTGAACTACGATTCTTGATACAGTTTCCTGAGGGCATTGGTATACTTACCATTGCAGAATGATTCCTTTCACAAGACTTCTTTGTCCCTTTCAAAACTGCTATCTTTTCCACTGTGAAATGGCCTGGATTTGCAAGCAGGAAGATAACTTTGGTATCTCATTGTGCCATCACCCGATAACACTTGCTATGCTTACATAACTTTTCAATTATGTGACCCTATTCAATATTATGATGAGGGACCTGAAATGAGATTTTTCTCAGGTATCTTATCCACTTTCATATAGAAGTTCTAATCTTTGCACGAATAGCAAAATTAGTATTTTGGTAACATAAACATTGAAGCCCCTGAATTTTAAAAAAGGAGATTCCCAACTTGAGAAAGAATACAGGCTCTAAACTTCCAATTATATGTGATAAATCACCAAAGTGAAGCCATAATGTGTGTGCATGTATGTTTATAATCTCTCAGGATTTAGTGAATTTGCAGACATAAATTTGCTTCTGACTTATTAAATCGAGACTTGGAAACCCTTTAGCAAGCAGAATGAAAGGAACAATGAAATAGGTTAATGCCTCCAGATGTTGCTTCCCCCCACCCATGCTTTCTTTTGCTTCTTTTGCTTCTTTCTCTCTGGTCTGCTTCAGCACTCTTGAACATGTAATGCATAATTGTGATCCAGCATAGTATAGAGGTTCAAAATGTGGACCTCCAAACAAGTCATCTGTATTCAAGTCCCAAATCTGCCTCTAATTGACTGGGTAGCCTTAAACAAAACTTAATCTCTCCATGTTTTAATGACCTTACATGTAAAATATGAAAAAAAAAAAACCAAACAAAAAAAACCAGTACTTGCTCATAGGATGGTGGTTGGTTTTAAATGAGATAGAATATGTTTAATGATTACTTAAGATACAAATGTCAGTTATTGTTAATATCTGCCATTACCATATTTGGTGGCCATCTATTAATTTGCCTGCATAATATCCCTACTATTTTCTTGGAAACAATTCTTTAAATCTCCTTGAGAAATTTCTTTCCTTACTGTGGTGTTCTTAGACTCTTACTCAAGGTGCTTTGTCCTGCTCAAGCCAAGCAGTGACCATGAAACAAATCTCCTAGGGCAAACAAATCTCCATTCCATGTAATTAAAAAAAGTCAACAATACTGCATTGCATGCTTAAACATTTGCTAAGGGGGTAGATGTTATGTCATGTGTTCTTATCACAAATAATATTTATAAGAGAATGGGAGAAAACTTCTAGAGGTGAAGGATAGGTTTGTGGCAAAGATTGTGGTGATGGTTTCACAGGTGTGTATTTATCGCTAAACTCATCAAGTTGTATACATCAATTATACAGCTTTTTGTATGTCAAAATTTAAAAATATTACAAAGAAACTGGTAACATTAGACACATTTCCAAAGCGCATAAAACAACATGCAATGATGTGTTATTTATGTGTAGTACACAAATATTGTTTCCACATTTATAATTTTTTACACCTATATAAACTCTTATAACCATCCCCTATCTAAAGAGGATTTCCTACACCACAGAAACTGCTTTATGCTCTCTCCCAGTCACTACCCATAAGATAACCAATATTCTGATTTCTATCATCATAGCATATTTTTGTATATTTTTGAAGTTTATATAAATGTGTTCATAAGATACATACTTTCATGTCATTTTTGACAGCAATATGTCTGAAGTTCATTCATGTAATATAGCAATGGTCTTTTTTCACTGCTGTGCAGTATCTGATTGTAGGAATGTACCACATTTTATGTTTTCTCTTGCTGATGAACATTTGGATTTACTAATTATGGATAAAACTGCTGTGAGCATGCTGGTATATATCTTTGAATGAGCAACTGCAACTATTTCCATTAGTATTTTCTCAGGGGTTAAATTATTGGATCATATAATATGATACATAAAATATTATCTTGAGAGACAGTGTCAAAGGGTTTTTCACGTAAGTTAAATTGTAAGTCTACCATCATTAAGTGAGAATTAAAACTGCTCTATTTCATCATCAATGCTTGGTATCATTAGTCTTTTTAATTGCCTTATGAGTGGGAAAGTAATGGTATCTCAGTGGGTTTTTAGTTTGTATTTCCTTAATGACTACTTATGTTGTTAAATTTCCTACAATTTTTCAGCCATTTGAATATCATCTTTCATGACGTACTTATTCAAGTATTTTCTTCAGTTTTTATTACATTGTCAATCATTTTCTTACTGACTTAAAGGAATTCTTTATACATTCTAGATATGAGTCCATTGCTGAAACATTCATTGCAACTATCTTTTCCCAAATCATGGTTGCATTTTCATTATTTTAATGTTGTCTTATGTTGAACAGAAGTTCTCAGTTTTATTGATGTTTATTTTGTCACTTTTTCTTCATTTTATGTTTAGGGATTTTGTAGTCTGCATAAGAAATCCTTACCTACATCAAGGTCATGAAGATAATAATTCTATATGTTTGGTTCTTGAAGATTTATTGTTTTATCTTTCACATTTATGTCTGTGGTCAATATAAAATTAAATTTTATGTATACTGTGTAACTCAGCATCATTTATTATAAAACTATATTTCCCCAAAGAATTGTAGTAGTACTTCTGTCACAAATCACAAAATACAAGTGATTTTGTACATTGATCATATCTCTGTACTTTTAAAAATGATATTCAATTGGGTCATTTTTCTATCCTTACTCCAACATTTATAATAATTTAATTATTTTGATTTTATAATATTATCTGATTATGTAATAGCTTAAATTCCCCAGCATTGATTTCTTCTTAATGAATACCTTGGTTATTCTAGGTCCTTTATATTTTCACACAAAATTTAGAATTAGTACCTGAATTCCTACAAAAATAAAATGTTGAGATGTTGATTGGAACTTTTAAAAAATCTATAGGCCAATTAAGAGGACAGCATATATTAATATAGAGTCTTACAAATTATTATCATGGCACAACCCTTCTAAATTTATATCTTTATTTTTTTCACTATTACAGATTTTAGTGGAGAGGTCTTGAACATATTTGGCTAGATTTATTAATAATCATATGGTAATATCTTAAATGGTATTTCATGTTTAATTTTCTGTTTGTTTATTGTGATTACATAAAACTCAATTTTTATCTTATAATGTCTTATGTCAAATATATATTTTAATTTTTCTATGTGCACATTTATGAGAGTTTTTGAAATACAATATTCAATTCATTTTTCCCTTTGTCATATCATCGTGACTGGAATATCTAAGAAAATGGTAAGTTGAACTGATGAAAGTGTACACGCTTCTCTTGTTCTTAACCTCACTGTGAAAGTGAAAAGGTCTTTTTAATTTCTAATTTACTGACAATTTTCATCATGAAGAGCATTAACTTTTAATCAATGTTTTTCCTGCAACTATTCAAGTGGTTATATATTTTTTCTCCTTTACTCTTATTAGATTATTTTAAATTATTTTATGTAATTTACCTCAACTTTCAAAATTATCAGAATAAAATTGTTAATAATATCTCCATTGTATATTTTGATGTTTACATATTTGAGGTATATTCTCTTTTCTATTACTAATATTATATTGATAATTTGTGGTTTTTGCCTCTTTTTTCTTATCACTCTTGTTAAAATGTAATACTAATTTCAAAGAACAAATTTTGGCTTTGTAATTAAATTTATTTTATATTTGCCTTCTTTTCAATAATATGTGTTGTTTATTATCAATTCCTTTATTTCCTCGAGTTTAATTTGATGTTCTTTTAATGGCTGTATGAGATAAAATTTTAGATAACTAACTTCCAACTTTGTATAGTTCTAAATATGGCCCTTTAGACACATTATTAGCTGTATCTAGTGGATTTTGTTATATTTTTAATTTTTATTTTCCTCAGAATATTTTCTAATTTTCATTGTGATATCCTCTTTGACCCATGCATTATTTGGAAACATGTTTCTTAATTTCTTAATTTGCAAACATTTTGGGGGAGAATTTAAAATTTGAGATGGGGTACCACAAGGAAATAATGGTAAAAATGACTACATTAAATGTAATGGCCCAAAGAAACCACATTTGAGTTTGCCACCAATGTCTTCACAGCTGCCTTATCTCTGACTTTTTCTCACTTGATTTACTAAATTACTCCATATTCATCCAATCAGTTCTCCTTTTGCTTATGTTATCCAGAGTTTCTTTCTGTTTCATACAACAAACAGCCCTGACTGAGACATCCTGTACACAAAATACCCTGTTCTGCCATTCCTTGTTACCCTATTCAAATGTTGCCAAATATTCAAGGTCCAGTTTAACTCATACTTCTTTTAAGAAATGCCCACATCCTCTGGATTCTGCCAAATAGTAACACACAGTTTCTCAGACTTATTTGTTAAATTGTTTTATATTCAATTATTATTTAGCATTCTTTCTCTACCAAGACTCTTAGAGGTAGGAGGTAGTTAGGAAGCTTAGAAATTATATCGGAGCTGAGATTCTGATTAGGTAGTTATCCAGACTCCTCTGGAAATCCACTACTTTAATAAGGCAGGCTATTCAATGTTTGAGCAGCTCTAATCTTCTTAAAAAGTATTTTTAATTCAGATAAATAGTGCTTACTGGAATTCATATCTATGATACTAGTTCAGTTCTCTTAAACATTACAGTATCTATTCCTTTCTCCTCGGAAAATATACTACAGATATTTAGAAAGTGCTACCCCATCTACACTGAATCTTGACTTTGCCTCTTTCTGCTCTATTAATTATTCCTTGGAGGGGATGGCCTCCAGTCTCCTGTCAGCCTGTATACAGATTCTGGATTGCATTACATTTAAACTCTCGATGGCTTTCAACTGATAGAACACAACATGTCACCCAAGATGTGTTCTGATGATCGTAGTTTAGAGTGGAATTCTTACTTGATATTCATAAATCATTTAACTCTGCAGTTACTAGAACATAAAATATAGTAATAAGTTGCAGTAAAGAGACTGTTGCTGAAATATGATTAGAGGTGACTTTCTATTAAGGCATTTTAAGTGAACCCCAAATACAATCCTTTAACCACTGACAATGAGACTATGGTACAAGAGTAATTGTCCCCTCAACAAAATGTCACATGGTGGGATTAATTCTTTTTAACTAATATGTTAATAAAGTAATCTATGAACAGTATTAATAGAAGAGGTTATTACTGAAAGGAAAAATATTGATTTATTAAATTTCACATATATACACACTTGCATATACAAAAATGTAATTCGTAGATAACTCTCAGGAATATGTCACCCATTAATTAGGTAAAGTAACATTATCCAATAATAATTATTTTGGTTTAAAATAGAAAGGTCAATATTTTAAGATGATAGAATAATTTATAAAGTATTAAAAAGCCAAATTTGTAATCCATAAAATTCTAATAAAATGCAATATATATATAGTGTATGTGTGAATAAGAAAGATCAATAGACTCTATACGAATAGAAGCAGAAGAAGATTAAAGAGTTAAAAAGGAAGAGAGAATGGAAAAGGCATAAAATAATATCAAATAATCTAACATATGAATAACTGGACTTCCACAGTAGGAAGAAAGAGAATAAGAGGTAGCTGAATTGTTTGAAGAAATAATGCCTGAGAAGTTTCCAAAATAATAAGACCATAAATTACAGATTCATGAAGCTAATATAAATCCAGAATAATTAAAAACAAAACAAAAAAGCAATTCTAGACGTATTGAAATTACTGAAGATGAAAGACAAAGAGAAAATCTTGAAGGTATCCGGGAAAAAAATAACACATTTTATATACTGAAATGTAGAATAAAAAAATGAAAGTAGATTTTTTCATTTCAAACTCTAAAAGTCAGACAATAATAGAATAATATCTACAAACAGAGATTTCTAGGCCCAGGGAAAATGTCTTTTAAAAAGGAAGAATGAATAAAGACTTTTCAGACAATCAAAGCCTTGAAGGAGTCCATGCCAACAGCACTGCACACAAGAAATATTAAAGGAACCACAGAAAAAGAAATCTAGAAAGAAATAAAGTTGAAAATGTCATATGTAATTGTAAATATAAAATTATGACTTTTTAAATCTAAAAGCAATGATATAGGTTTATAGACTATGAAAGTGTAAAGCATATGACTGAATACAACAAAGAATGGGAAGAGGAATTGGAATTATACTATTTTAAGATCTATATACAACACATGAAATGCTAAAATATTTGAAGGTAGATTCGGATAATTATGTACTATTTATGATACATACTAGTACATATAGTACACATGTACTGAAATGACATGAGTGTACATGCCATAGTACACTGTATGTAATAATATGTACTATGGCATAATTAGTACACTGTATGTATTAATATGTACTAATATATACTCATGTGATTTCAAGAATTTTTATACAATATTCTTTAAATGACAAAATTATATATACAGAGTACAATTTAGTGGTTGGTAGAGGTTTAGTCTAGGGAAAATGCTGAAAAACTTAAAGAATATAAATATAAAACAATAGTAGAATCAATAAGAAATTGTAAAATATAAGCAATTCATTTTAAAATTTTTATTTATTTTACAATTTTTGTGAACACATAGGTGTATATATTTGTGGGGTACATGAGATGTTTTGATACAGGCATGTAATGTGAAATAATGGCATCATGGAGAATGCGGTATCCATCCCCTCAAGCATTTATCCTTTGTGTTACAAATAATGCAGTTGCATTCTTTTAGTTATTTTCAAACAGTTCTTTCGGAGGACGAGGTGGGTGGATCACGAGGTCAGGAGATTGAGACCATCCTGGCTAACACAGTGAAACCCCATCTCTACTAAAAATACAAAAAGTTGGCCGGGCGTGGTGGTGGGCACCTGTAGTCCCAGCTACTTGGGAGGCTGAGGCAGGAGAATGGCGTGAACCCGGGAGGCTGAGCTTGCAGTGAGCTGAGATGGCGCCACTACACTCCAGCCTGGGCGACAGTGCGAGACTCCATCTCAAAAGCAAAACAAAACAAAAAAACCACAATTAAGTTACTATTGACTATAGTTACCTTGTTGTATGATTAAACAGTGTATCTTACTCATTCTTTCTAACTATTTTGTTTTGTACCCATTTATCATCTCCACCTCTCCCCTAACCTGACACTACTTCCCAGCCTCTGGTAACCATCCTTCTACTCACTATTTCCAAGAGTTCAATTGTTTAGTGTTTAGATCCCACAAATAAGTGAGAACATGTGATGTCTGTCTTTATGTGCTTGGCTTATTTCACTTAACATAATTATCTTCAGTTCCATTAATCTTGTTGCAAAGGACAGAGTCTCAGTATTTTTATGGCTGAATAGTACTTCATTGTGAATATGTACCATATTTTCTTTATCCATTCCTCTGTTGATGGACATATAGGTTGCTTCCAAATTTTGGTTATTGTGAACAGTGCTGCAACAAACATGAGATAGCAGATATCTCTCCCGTATACTGATTTCATTTCTTTTGTATGTTTACTTAGCAGTGGGACTGCTGGATCATATGGTAGCTCTGTTTTTAGTTTTTGAGGAATCTCCCAACTGTTCTCCATAGTGGTTGCACTAGTTTACATTTCCACCAACAGTGTACAAGCCTCCCCTTTTCTCTGCATCCTCATCAGCATTTATTGTCGCCTGTCTTTTGCATAAAAGCCATTTTAACTGGGGTCAGGTGATAGCTCATTGTAGTTTCTATTTGCATTTCTCTGATGATCGGTGATGTTCAGCACCTTTCATATGACTGTTTGCCATTTGTATGTCTTCTTTTGAGAAATATCTATGCTGATTTTTAATTGGATTATTAGATTTTTTCCCATAGAGTTGTTTGAGGTCTTTATATATTCAGGTTATTAATTCCTTCTCAGATAGGTAGTTTGAAAATGCCATTTAATTTTTGAAAAGCACCGAAAGTGGAAAAAAGAAATGAAGAACAGACCATATTGCAAACAGCCAGTGAGACAATAGATTTATATCAAACACTAACAATACTTACATTATCACTTGTTTGAATTGTTGTTTCAAGACAGGTTGTCATACTGGATTAAAAATTAAGAACCAATAAACAGATACCACTATACACCTTTTAGAATGGCTAAAACCCAAAACAGTGAAAATAAAAAATGCTAGCAAGAGTGTAGAGCCACCGATATATTCATTCGTCATTGATGGGGATGCAAAGTAGTACAGCCACTGTAGAAGACAGTTTGGCAGTTCCTTAGAAAGCTATATATACTTTTACCACATGATCCAGTGATCATATTCCTTGGTATGTTCACACACACACCAGGAAAAAAAAAAAAAAACCCACAACCAAAGACAAACAACCAAAAAACCTTGCACACAAATATTTAGAGCAGCTTTATTCATGATTGTCAAAACATTTAAAAAGTAAGAACAAACAAGATACCACTATAAACCTTCAAGAAAACAAGATGTCCTTCAAAAAGATAAATGTATAAACAAACTGGCATATCCGTACACTGAAAAATTATTTGGCAGTAAAAGGAAATGAGCTACCAAGTCACAAAAAGACATAAAGGAAGCTTACATGCATATTACTGAGTAAAATAAGCCAGTATGAAAAGATTACATACTACATAATTCGAACTACATGACATTCTAGAAAAGGCCAAACTATAGAGACAGTAATAGGTCATTGGTTGCCAAGGGTTCAGCAAAAAAGAGGATTAAATAGGTGGAACTCAGGGAATTTTTTAAGGCAGAAAAATTATTCTATTTGATACTGCAGTGGTAGCTACATGCAATTATACCTTTGTAAAAACCCATAAATTGTATAACAGAAATACTAAATCCCAATGTAAACTATGAACTTTAATTAATATTGTCTTGTCAATTGCAACAAATTTGTCACTTTAATGAAAAAATGTTAATAATAAAGGGGATTGTGGGGAAGAAGAGGGGACAGAGGGATAATATGAGTACTCTGTCATTTTGAAACTGACCCAATTGTCCATAGACAGTTACTTTTTTGGATAAACATAGAAGCTGATTCTTTCAGTCTTAAAACTTGAGAAACTTACATTTGTCTTATCTGAGTTTATTTCAGGGAACTGACAATCAGGTAGCATCCCAGACAGTATCAAGGAGCGGAAACTTACAATATCATTGCATCTAGACAATGGTGGGATGCCAGATCCCTTGTTTGTCTTGATGGTAGTGTACCCCTCCCTAATTCCTGTTTGCCTGCATGTAGCTACATCCCTTCTCTGCAATATAAATCCCCAATTTCAGGGAGACAGATTTGAGACTGACCTTCTGCGTTCCTCGGCTACAGCACCCAAGAATAAAGCCTTCTTCCCTGGCAATACTCATTGTTTCAGTAAGTGGCTTTTTGTACTGTGAGCAACAGGACCTAAACTGAATCCATGGCATTTCAGTAACAATTTCTGCTCATTATTTCTTTAAATCTTAAACTTCTTTTAAAATATCCTATTAATTTAAAAAGGTAATATTTATCTATTTGCTAGTTACAAGAAACTTAGATTGAATATGAAGGCATGTATACGATTAAGAGTAAAACGAACGTAAACACTAATCAAAAGAAAGCTGGCGTGACTCTGTTAATAACAGAAAAGTTGAAGTTAAAACAAAATATTATCAGAAATTAAAGAAGGCCATTATGTAACAATAAAAGGCAATAAAATGTTTAATTCACCAAGATGACATGACAACTCCAAATGGGTACATACCTAGCAACAGAACTTCAAAATGTACAAAGCAAAAGTAGATACAACTGAAAGGAAAAAGAGGCAGATTCACAATTATCACTGGAAACATCAACACTCTTCAATCCTACATGTTCAGTAATCAATAGACAAACAGAAAATTGGTAAGAATGTAGGAGACTGAACATCACAAGGAATGTGAATTATTTCACATTTACAGAACACTCCATCAAGTAACAGCAAAATACTCATTTTTTTTCCAGTGCACATAAAAATTCACCAAGATGGACCACATTTTGGGCCAGAGATCAGGAAGCTTCTGTATAAAAGGTAAAATAATCAGTATTTTAGGGTTTTCGATCTATATAGTTGCTCACCATAACTCATCTGTTGTCAGGTAAAAGGCCTTGTGGTTAATGGAGAAACAGTTTGGTAATTTTTTTTTGGTCAAATTCTACTCAATAATCTCACTCTGCCCTAGGTATTTACTCATGTGAAATAAAAACTTAAGTACACACAAAACCTGGTACCTAAACGTTTGTAGTAGTTTCATTTGTAATCACTAAAATCTGGCAACAATCCAAGTATCTTACAGCGAGGGAGGAAAGGTAAACAAGCTGGTGTATGTACACAATGGAATGCTGTCAAGCAATCAAAAAGGAAGAGACTACTTTTGCTACTTTTGGGTGCAACTACGTAGATGAATCACAAATGAGCTATACTAAAAAAGGTTCAGTTTAAAAAATGCTACATACTGTATTATTCCACTTATATAACACTCTGGCAAAGACAGCATTTGAAGGATTAATGTTATATTAATGGTTGCAAAAGGCGAGGACTTGGTGAAAGGTTAACCACAAAGTGCCAAGGAGACCATCTGGGCAATAATGGGATTGTCATATTATTGCTGTGATGGTGATTACATTAATTACTGTGATTTTTAAACTCATAAAACTGTACACTATTTATCAGTAAACCTGACAGATAAATGTTATGATTGTACAGAGTCCCTGAAGATAACATGGGGGCTGCCACTGTGTGAGGATACTATGGTGAGTATTTCCATGCAACTCAGATACATACTCTTGCACGTGTTTTATGAATTAAGAGTGGTACAGTTCATATCATTATGTACTAGATCTAGTTTAGATGAAGGAAGAAATGTCATCTCATCTGATAGGGTTCTGGCTCTCACTACCCTCAAGAATACTTCAACAATTTTTCTATAAGATGCTTTATTTTCTCAGCCTTTGTCACTTCTTGCCTGCACTATTACCTCATCTCTTCTTTTCACTGAATTTGCTAATAATATTTCATTCAAATTCTCCTACATCAGCAGTAGATTTAAAATGAAAACTTGATCATTATCATTGAAAACACCTAACTGTTTCACTGAATTCTGAAGTATGAATTACTGAGATTTTCTGAAGGTGTCTTAGGGGCTGCCAACTGAAGTGAACATAAAGCAAATTGTACCTTCCTCCTCCCCCGAATGCACTAACTTCAACAGGAAAATTTCCCTTTTATTTGTTTTCTAAATTTAAATTCTCCCCCAGATTTCTTACACACAATGAATTCTACTTTCAGAAATACTTTTAAAACCACAAACTCTCCTGATAAAAACATCTTCTTAACATGGCAAAGAAGTACACTGGTTGCTCTATCTGGTCTTCTCCAACACTGCATTTACCACTTCTTGCCCTACTCTTCCTGTAGCATGACTAAACAGTCATGCTCTCCATAAGCTCTCTGCCTTGCTTATTGCCTATCATCTTGGAATGCTCTTTATTCTTTCATTTGCTTGGATAACTTTTGCTCATACATATAGGTTCATTTTTAAGAGGTATGTGTGAGGAACTTCCTTGACATTCCACACTGGATTATTTATTCCTTCTCACATTTTCATTTTACATATTGCTGTAAGCACATTTTCACATTTTATTATATTGTTTTTTATGTGACTCAGAACTCAGCCTTTGAGTTTCTTTTGATCTCTTCCCTTCCTGTCTACACCCACTCCCTTTAGTGACCTCATCCAATTTTTTGCCTTTATATATTACCTATATGCTTATGATTCACAAAATTATCTCCAACTTTGATATCTCCACTGAAATAAAGACTTCTATAATAAATTTTCAACTTAAAATTTCTAATTGACTATCTAATAGATATCTCAATCTTGACTTTTTCAAACTGAACTTCTTAATATCACCCAACCCAAAACTATTGTTTCTGAATTATTTCACTTTTTTGCTAACAACAATAGCCTTAGTCCAGTTGTCAACCAAAACCTATGAACTCATTCTTGAATATTCTCAACAATCAACATCGATATATAAAATAACGCTTTTAGCTTTATTATCAAAATATATCATTCCAGTTCCTCTATTGCATTGCAAACACCTTAAAGACTAATCCTCCAGCTAATTACAAGCATAACTACACAAAATTCAAAATAAAGAGCAACTATTTGAAAACAGTGGAGCAAATGAAAAATCTACCTATTGGCAGATTGTTAGAGGGAAATCAAAATGTAGAAATGTTGCTAAATGGGGTTCATTACTTTTCAACACTTTTGGCTTCATCACAAAGGCTTTCCTCAGTAATGGAGCAAAGCAGTCTTAGCAGCTAGAACCCCAAGATCTCAAGGAGAAAAAGCAGAAAACACCGTGGAGAGAAATTAAAGATGAATTAAGTGGACAGATGCATTGTATGAGAGTGTTAAAAGAGTCACTTACGTTAAAATTGTAATTCTCACTGAAATAACTTATGTATTCAATAAAATTGCTACCGTAATTCTAACAAGTGTTTTGTAGAATTCGACAAGGATATATTAATATTTATACAGTAATACAAACAGCCTAGAATAACCAATGCAAATGTTTTGAATAAAAAATTAGAATGACACACTATATCAAAGTTAAGAATCAATATAAAGCTATAATAATGATGATAGTTTGGCAGTGGTTCAGAAATGGCTCCATATAATGGTCAAATGATTTCTTCTACCATTATTATTTTAACTCTTCATTTTGTGATATTAAATTCACATGCAGTTGTAAGAAATAATACAGACAGGTCCCACTGAGTAAAAGAGATCCTTTACCCAATAGTAGCATCTTGGGTAAGTTGCTGATTTATGTTATCATTTTGTCTATTACTGAGATAGAGTATAAAAATCTTTGATATGGTTTGACTGTGTCCCCACCAAATCTCTCCTTGAATTGTAGTTCCCATAATTCCCACATGTTGGGGGAGGCACCTGGTAGAAGATAATTGAATCATGGGGACAGTTTCCCCCATATTGTTCTTGTGGAAGTGAATAAGTCTCATGAGATCTGATGATTTTATAAGGATTTTCCCCTTTCGCTTGATTCATTCATTCTCTCTTGTCTGCCACCATGTAAGACATGTCTTTCACCTTCTGCCATGATTGTGAGGCCTCCCCAGCCACATGGAACTGTGGGTCCATTAAACCTCTTTTCCTTTATACATTACCCAGTCTCAGGTATGTCTTTATCAGCAGTGTGAAAATGGACTGATAGAGTCTTTAGCTTAAATTGTATATTTGCCTATTTCTCCTTTCACTTATATTAGTCTTCAAATATTTTGTACGGTGCATGGATAATTAAGATTAATATGTTTTGTTGGAATGATCATTTTATAATTATACAATGTCCCTCTCTGTCTCTAGTTATTGACTGACATATAGATCTACAGTTTTATTTATCAGACATTTTTCATTGATGAAACTTTGCATAATATAATTCTTTCTTTTTTTCCATTTACTATATCTATAGTTTTATAGTTTATCTGAATTTCTTACAAACAGCATATAAATAATGTTAAAAGATAATTTCTATTTATATAGTTATATATTTATATATAACTATATTATATAGTTGCCAATATGTCAGATATTTTACTTTTGTTTTGGGTTTTTCCTTCCCCAATCATTTTACTGTTTGCCTTTTTCTACCTTTCTATGGGTTACTTGACCTTTTTCAGACTTTCATTTTAATTTGTCCATAGTGTCATTGTGTGCATCTGATGTCAACCTTTCTTACTGGTTATTATATATATTACATTATACGTACATAACTTATCAGTCAATTGGTGTCATTATTTTACCAGTTAAAGTAAAATGTAGAATCTTTAGCACACTTTGTGCTCCTCCACCACCACCCATTTACAATGTAATTGTCTTAAATATTTTTCCACATAAACTTAGAATCACATCAGAAGGTGTTGGAATTTTTTTCATCAAGCATCAAACATAATTTAGAAAATTTAAGAGGAGAAGAAAAATGTATTGTCTTTACCAATATTTTATAACAATGAGAAAATTTCCTTTAGCCATATCCTTAGGGCAGATCTGCTGGTGACAAGTCCTCTTAGTCTTTATTCCAAAATGTCTTGATTTGTCCTTCACTCTCGAAATATATTTTTAGTAGACATAGAATTCAGGGTTGACAGAACCTTTTTTCAGCTCTTAAAAAAATATCATGTCTCTCCTTGCCGACCTGATTTCTGATGAGAAACCTGCTGTTATTCAATTTGTTTTTACCTTCATGTACCGTGTCAATTTTCTTGCTGCTTCCAAGTTATTTTCTTCTTCCTGAGTTTTCAGAAGCTTGACTATAATGTGTCTTGGTGTGTATAGTTTGTAGTTTAGTCTGTTTGTGATACAAACTAATCCAAGAAGCGAAGTGGTTTCTTGGATCTGTTAGCTTACACCATTTCCCAAATTTGGGAAGATTTTAGCCATTATCTCTTAGAGTAATTTTTCAATCTTATCCTTTTTCTTCTCTCCTGGAACTCAAGTGACACAAACGTTAGCTCTATTGATATACAGTGTAAAGTTTCCTCAGGCATTGTTTATTTTTTAAAATTTATTTTCTATGTTTTTCAATTGTGTGATTTTTATTGTTCTCTCTTAAGATTCAAAAATTATTCATGCTATCCCTTCTATTCCTCTATTAGAACCATCTTTTGCAATTTAATTTTCATTATTGTAGTTTTATGTTCTAAAATTTTTATTTGATTCCACTCTATACCTCCTATATCTTTGCTAAGACTTTCTATTTTATTGCTGAGTTAAAAATATATTTCCAATATGTTTGTAACTTCTGGGTGAAGCAATTTCGTGATGACTGCTTTAAAATCTCTGTCAGAGAAAAATTTCTGCTATCTCAGTTTTAAGTTTATTGAATTTTTTAAAAACAAGTTCAGATTTTTGGGTTCTTAGTAAAATGAGTGACTTTCTCCTGAAACCTGGACAACTTAAGTATTATGTTATGAGATCTTGACTCTTACTTCAATTTTCTGTCTTAGCTCCCTTCCTTTAACATGACTCCAGTAAGGAGAGAAAGGCATGCCCCATTATTGTTGAATGAATTCATAAGTCCAGACACCTTACATGATTTCCACTGACATTGCAGGTTAGGGGATAGAAGGTGACAATAGGAGGATGAAAGAGAAACAGGCTGGGGGAAAGATACTTTGTTACCAACCAGTGGAGATAAAAGTCTCCACTCTCTATTCAGCCCTCTTTGGTGCCACACCTGTACTTTCAGGGGGATCGATGAGTGTCCTTACAGCCGGACAGGTGTGGAAGTCCAGGCTCTCCACTCAGTCTTTGCTGGGATTGCTGAAAGTAGGGCAGAAATTTCTGTTTTTCACTTTTTCATTTTTTTGCTAGTGTTTAGGAATAGTAGTTATTATTATATGAAAGTGTTCCACCTTACTATTAATAGAATGCCGCTTTCCTGGTCCTATGACTAGAGAAAAGACTTTGTGGGTGTTTTCTTTTCTGTGCCTGCTGATGTTTTCAAGCTACCATCTTCAACAGCTTTATTACTGGAATACATAACATAAAAAGAAAACCCAGGAAACTGACCACACCATTGCACAGATTTTGAGGTCCTTAGATCATGACTTATTTTATCTACCTTTTAGTGTCCTTTAATGATTGTTATATATAAAATGTCCAAGCTTTTCATTGTTTATAGCAGAAGAAATAGGAAAAAAATATCTACTCCATTTTTCCACAAATGTAAGAGGTCAGTTGATTTTTGTAAAATTGCCAAGACAATTCAATAAATTTCAATACATTACATAAATGTTTCATATCAAATAAACGTATAATATACATACACACCATAATATAATTTACATAGAATCTTTCATATATTTTATTTCAACATTTCATATTAACCTGCAACATATTGTTGTTATACTTTAAATTGTTTTCTATTAAATAAGTTTTTTTAAAAAATGAGATAAACTCTTTAATATGTACATATATATTAAATATTTTAATGCTATTTATTCCTTTGTGTAAATAAGGGTTTCCATCTGGGATCATTTTACTTTATCCTGTAGAACTTTCTTTGCAACTTCTTATAATGCTAGTCTGGAAACAGATCCTATTTTAGCATTTGTTTACCTAAAAATGTTTTCATTTTGTATTCATTTTTAAAGAATATCTTCACTGGACATAGAATAATAGGTTCACAATTTGGTTTTATTTTCAGCTCCTAAAAATGTTGCTACATTTTATTCTGGCTTGCATTGTTTTTGTTGCTAAATCAAAGGCTATTGCTATTTTTATACCTGTATGCAGATCGTCCTCATTTTTGTCTTTTAGTTGTTTTTAAAATTTTATTTTACAACTTTTTTTTTTTTTTTTTTTTTTGAGATGGAGTCTGGCTGTGATGCCAAGGCTGGAGTGCAATGCAAGATCTTGGCTCACTGCACCCTCCGCTTCCCGATTCAAGTGATTCTCCTGCCTCAGCCTCTCGAGTAGCTGGGACCACAGGCACACTCCACCACACCTGGATAGTTTTGTATTTTTAGTAGAGATGGGGTTTTATCATACTGGCCAGGCTGGTCTCGAACTCTTGACCTCAAGTGATATGCCTGACTCAGCCTCCCAAAATGCTGGTATTACAGACGTGAGTCACTGTCCCTGGCCATTTTACAACTTTCTATAAGTGATTTGGTCATAGCTTTGGGTAGATTTTTTGAACTTCTCAGATATGAGAAGAACCAATTTTTGTATAAATATTTTAAACCCATTCTTTTTTGAGGGGAATTAAATTAGACCTATGTTAGATTACTCAAAATTTTCTCATAGTATTGAGAATTTGTTCATCATTTAGCATTTTATTCTCTCAGTGATTTAGTTTATGTATTTTCTCTTTCTATATCTTCAAGGTTACTGACTTTTACTTTGATATTGCTAAATCTACTTTAAAGTTCATCCTGAGTATGCTTGCACTTTACAGCCCTAGAAGTTTCATTTGCATATCCTTCATGTCTTTCTTTATACTATTCATGTTTTCCTTTAATTTATTACACATAATTATATCTCCTTATAGTTCTTATTTGGTAACACTACTATTTCTGATTTTTGAAGCTTTGGGTTTTATTTTCTTTTTACTAGTGGTAGGACATTTTCCTGCTTCTTTACATGTCTAGTGTTTCTTTTATTTGATGCTGAATAATGTTAATACTGTTTTTAAATAGATTTTATTATTTTTCTTCCAATAGCGTTAGACTTTACTTTGGCTGGCAGTTAAATTATGTGCTAACCAGCTTGATTCTTTTAAAAACTTGTTAATGAAAGTCTAGAATAGGCTTTACTTTAAGATTAATTTATTCATACTAACAAGGTTTGATCATTCTAGAACCTCTTTTGAAAATTGCAGATGTTTTATGGGTTGTTTCCTATAATTTAGCATAGATCCATGTTAGGTATTTTTAGGCTTACAGTTCCCCTGTCATTGTTTTTACTTCAGAGATCTTTCTTTATGCAGTCTGAAAAGTAACACCTGGTCAGAATAATTGCAGGAATCAACTCATTTGTGATTCTACTCTCAGAGAACATGGCCTCCATTCTGTGATGTTTGAAATAATTGTTCATGTATTTTGCCCTGTTTTCTAGTTATTCATTACAAAGGCAAGTTGAAGGTTCACTTATTCTGATATCTCTTTAAATGGAAGTTTCTTGTATCTGAATGCATCACTATTCAATATGATATTTATTTTTCTTTTCTTTGTCTTTTTCTCCTACCACAATTTCAGCTCTATGAGGGCAAACATTTTATTCTTTCTCTACTAGAAAAGTTGCTAGCACATTGGAATCATGTTATAAATATTGGTTTTTGATGAAGCTGCTTACTGTTTTGGGAAAACAGCACTGTCAGCTAATTAACTAAAGATTCCTCATGATTCCACTAAAGCATCGTGATCTGGCATCCTTTCTAAGTGGCTGATGCCCAAACCCTTTTGCTGTTAAATATTTCGACTTTTATTTCTGATTTCCTTATTTGGAAAGGGAAGAATAATATTTTCAACATTCCAAAAACAAATCATGATACCAATTACCACTTGGTATATTTTCTTAGCTCTTATTGACTCCTATTTTTAAAAGATGCTGCTGTTACGTCATTGTCAGAATGATTCATTTCCCTTGGCCTTGCTTTAATATAACTGAAAACCTTCATCACTAGGTAAAATATCTGCAAACTTTGAATTTCTAACAGCTATTTCCAGTTATACCTACTACCATCTTACCCCATCTCCAAAACACACAACTGTCTTTGTTGAACAACTCTCATCTGTCACTCTTGGTTAAGAAGCAACAGTTTTTATAATTCTGTGTCTCTACGCAGATTCTCTCTATAATTATAGCAACAAAACGTTTCTAATTAATGTGTTTATGTATTTATCATTATTCTTTTTCTGGTTGTCTTGGAAACAAAGGCAGAGAATATCAGTATTTACTTCAGCTTAGGAATTTCTGTTGAAGAGGGAAGATAGAGAAGATAAAATAGGCATCAGCTAGGCAGAGGTGGCTTCATTTTCACTTTCTTCAAATTGGAAACGCGTAGCACAAGTCTCCCTTGATTATTTTCTTACAGTCATAAGTCTCTTAAAATTTGTGAATGCTGACCATCAATTGATTGAGTCTCATTCATCCGGCTATATAATAATAATCTATGAACCTTTAGGCCAGAGGTGTCCAATCTTTTGACTTCCCTAGTGTATTAATCTGTTCTCGTGCTGCTAATAAAGACATACCTGAGACTGGGTAATGTACACAGAAAAGAAGTTTAAGTGACTCACAGTTCCACATGGCTGGGATGCCTCACAATCATGGTGGAAAGTGAATGAGGAGCAAAGGCAAGTCTTACAGGTTGGCAGGCAAGAAAGAGCTTTTGCAGGGGGAACTCCTCTTTATAAAACCATCAGATCTCATGAGACTTATTCATTATCATGAGAACAGCACAGAGAAAATCTGCCCCCATAATTCTATTACCTCCCACTGAGTCCCTCCCATGACACATAGAAATTATGGGAGCTACAATCCAGATGAAATTTGGGTAGAGTCACTGTCAAACCATATCACCTGGGCCACAATGAAAGAAGAAGAATTGTCTTGAGTCACAAATAAAATACACTAACACTAACAATAGCTGACGTGTTTTAAAAAAAAAAAAAAACTCAAAAAATCTCATAATGTTTTAAGAAAGTTTACGAATTTTTGTTGGGCCACATTCAAAGCTATCCTGGGCTGCATGCAGCCTGTGGGGCCACACTTTGGACAAGCTCACTCTAGGCTGAGGAGAACTGAAATAAACAGATCGTTTTTGTGATGCATTTCCCAGGTGTTCTTTCAGCTTCTTTTATTTAGATGTCTAGAAATAAAGGACATCCAAATTAATAAAGAGGAAGTCAATTTCTCGCTGCTTGTTGATGATATGATCGTATACCTAGAAAACCCTTAAGACTCATCCAAAAAGCTCCAAGAACTGGTAAATGAATTCGGCAAAGTTTCAGGATACGAAATTAACGTACACAATCCAGTAACTCTCTGCTATACACCAACAGCGACCAAGCTGAGAATCAAATGAAGAACTCAACCCCTTTCACAAGAGCAGAAAAAGAAACAAACAGATAAAAACCACTTAGGAGTATACCTAACCAAGAACATGAAAGAACTCTATAAAGGAAACTATAAAACACTGCAGAAAGAAATCATAGAAGACACAAAAAAATGGAAGTACATGGATGGGTAGGATCAATATTGTGAAACTGAACATACTACCAAAAGCAATCTACAAATTTTATGCCATTTCCATCAAAATACCACCACCATTCTTCAAAGCTAGAAAAATATCCTAAAATTCATATCAAAAAATAGCCTACATAGCCAAAGTAAGACTAAGCAAAAAGAACAAATCTGGAGGCGTCACATTACCTGATTTCAAATTATACTATAAGGTTACAGTCACCAAAAGAGCATAGTACTGGTATAAAAACAGGCACATAGACCAATTGAACAGAATAGAGAACCCAGAAATAAAGCCAAATACTCACAGCCAACTGGTTTTCGACAAAGAAAACAAAAACATAAAGTGGGGACAGAACGCCTTATTCAACAAATAGTGCTGAATAATTGGCAACCACATGTAAGAGAATGAAACTGGATCCTCATCTCTCACCTCACACAAAAATCAACACAAGATGGATCAAAGACTCAAATCTAAGACCTGAAGCTGTAAAGACCCTAGAAGATAACATCAGAAAAATCCTTCAAAACATTGGCTTAAGCAAAGACTTCATGATCAAGAACCCAAAGGCAAATGCAACAAAAACAAAGAAAAATAGATGGAACTTAGTTAAACTGAAAAGCTTCTACACAGCAAAATAAATAATCAGCAGAGTTAACAGACAACCCACAGAGTGGGAGAAAATCATCACAATCTATACATGCGATAAAGGTTTATTATCCAGAATCTACAAAGAACTCAAATCAGCAAGAAAATCCAAACAATCCTATCAAAAACTGGGCTGAGGACAGGAATCAATAATTATGAAAAGAAGATATACAAATGGCCAACAAGCATATGGAAAAACACGGTCAACATCACTAATGATCAAGGGAATGCAAATCAAAACCACAATGCAATACCACCTCACTCCTGCAAGAATGGCCATAATCAAAAAATCAAAAAATAATAGGTGTTGGTATGGATGCTTTGAAAAGGGAACACCCTTAACTGTTGGTGGGAATGTAAACTAATACAAGCACTATGGAAAACAGTATGGAGGTTCCTTAAAGAACTAAAAGTAGATCTACCATTTGATCCAGCAATTCCACTACTAGGTATCTACCTTGAGGAAAAGAGTCATTACTTTTGATACTTGCACACGTATGTTTATAGCAGCACAACCTGCAATTGCAAACATATGGAACCAGCCCAAATGCTCATCGATCAATGTGTGGATAAAGAAAATGTGATAAATTATACACACACACACACACACACACACACACATCTATACATACCATGGACTACTACTCAGCCATATAAAGGAACAAAATAATGGCATTCTCAACAACCTGGGTGGAATTGGAGACTATTAATCTAAGTGAAGTAACTCACAAATGGAAAACAAAACATTGTATGTTCTCACTTACATGTGGGAGCTAAGCTATGAGGATGCAAAGGCATAAGAATGGTATGTTGGACTTTCGAGACTTAGTGGAAAGGTGGGGCATGGCAAGGGATAAAAGACTACACTTTTGTCTTTTATGCATACTGCTCAGGTAATTGGTGCACCAAAATCTCAGAAATCATCACTAAAGAACTTATTTAAGTAAGCAGACACCACCTATTCCGCCAAAACTTATTGAAATAAAAAACAATTTAAAGATTGACAATTTGTGATATTACATTCATCATTTATGTGTTCAATGTATTCTATGGAGAGAGATCAAAAGCTATATGGGCAAGCATGTGGAAGGAGGCCCTCAGCTTAGGGTGGGTCATCTGTGCATTATTCTTAACCATTCAACTCTGTCCATGTGTATTCTCTTCTCATTAAAAGAAAAACCAGTGTTTGTTTAGACAGACCTCCTATAGAAGGTAGCTGAACGAACCTGTGCTGTTACTTGGGTATGATTTCTAGCAGTCTCAAGCCTTACCTTAAAAGTTTAAAAAATATAAACATTGGCCAGGTGCAGTGGCTCAC
>NW_012099377.1:755947-756672 GCF_000951045.1 Mandrillus leucophaeus | reverse complement strand
TGGTATCTATACAGCAGACTTTGAGGGAAAATTATATCATATTAATATTTAATTTTATAATTACAATAGTGGCCAGCCCCCACCAACTTTTCAGTCATTAGTAGGCTCAGTTTCCTTAAAAATCTCCTTGTTTATTTTTTTTCTTTTTTAGCCTGTAGGGAATTTAATGGTGGTTTATAGAGATGGCATACATCATTCTACTATACCAGTGATTAGGAACCAATGTATTTAATAGTAACTGTGAATCATCATAGAAAAATTAAGCCATCTTTAGAATGTTATGCTTAAGAAAACAGCCATTCAAGTATATACCATTTTCATTGATAGCATCTATACAAGGACTATACAGAATACATAATTATATTTAACCCATTCATGTGTTGATAAATATTAAAGCTGTTTCCAAATTTTGGTAATTATGAGTAAAGTTTTACAGATATTCTTAGAGAAGTGTTTACTTGAAATATGAGCTAATTTCTCTAGAAGTGTTTTTTTAACATCACAGGAAAGACATGTATTTACCTATACCAGATAATGCTAAACTGTTTTTTACCAAAGGAATTCTACCATTTTACACAACTAACTGCAAAGTGTGTGTTCTACTGCTCCATATCTTGACCATAATTTGGGATTGTTAATCCCCTTAATGTTAGGCATTTTATTGGATATGTGAAGGCATCTTATTTTGATATTAATTTACATTTTTGTAAATACAGATTGAGCAG
>NW_012099377.1:749836-750892 GCF_000951045.1 Mandrillus leucophaeus | reverse complement strand
TAATCCCAGCACTTTGGGAGGCCAAGGGGGATGGATCACGAGGTCAGGAGATCGAGACCATCCTGACCAACATGGTGAAACCCCGTCTCTACTAAAAATACAAAAATTAGCTGGGTGTGGTGACGCGTGCCCATAATCTCAGCTACTTGGCAGGTTGAAGCAAGATAATTGCTTGAACCCGGGAGTCAGAAGTTGCAGTGAGCTGAGATGTCACCACTGCACTCCAGCCTGAGTCCATCTCATATGTATATATATATTACACATATAATACATATATAACATATATGTTATACATGTTATATATATGGGTCTATTCATGTATAGGAATATAAAGCTATCCTCAGTCCTAGTCCTGAGCTAATTTCTAAGACACTCAATTTTGTTCACTTTATTAGCTTTTGAAGAAAATTTTAATACCAAGATAATATTGTTGTAAAGGCTCTTATATACAGGCATTTTTTTTTTTTATAACTGCCTGGGTTTTTTGCCTTTATTTTTTATTTATTTTATTTTTTTTCAGACGGTATCTCACTTTGTCACCCAGGCTGGAGTGCAATGGAACAATCACAGCTCACTGCAGCCTCAACCTTCCAGGCTCAAGCGAATCTCCTGCTTCAGCCTCCCAAATAGCTGCAACTACAAGTGTGAGCCCCCATGCCTGGCTTAACTGCCTGGCTTTGATTTAGGATTGACTTCAACTCCAAGATATTTTTATTGATTCCAAAATCACATTGATTTATGTATTCATTTTTCTCCCATTTGATTTGAATGATTTCACCTCTTTTGTTCTTTTAGACACCTAGCATTTTGCTCTTTTTGCTTGAATTTAGTAAGCATTAATGAACTGGTGATTTTTATTCAAATAGTTTTTAGCAGAATGGAAGGAAGTGACAGTTACATACGGAAATAATTGTTCTATTTAATTTCTATGGTTGTACTTTATTGTAGAGAAGTATACATATTTGATGTACATTTAACATTTAATCATTCATTAATTCATTGAATCACCTAAAAAAGAATTCTGACTTTGTATTAATTACTGTGCTAGTTGTAGGG
>NW_012099377.1:745952-749121 GCF_000951045.1 Mandrillus leucophaeus | reverse complement strand
TTTTTGAGACAGGGTCTTGCTCTGTCACTCAGGCTGGAGCGCAGTAGTGCAATCTTGGCTCACTGTAGACTCAACCTTCTGATCTCAAGCAGTTGCCTCATATTAGCCTTCCACATAGCTGGGACTATAGATGTGCGCCACCATGCCCAGCTAATTTTTGTATTTTTGTAGAGATGGGGTTTTGCCATGTTGCCTAGGCTGGTCTTGAACTCCTGAACTCAAGCAATCCACCCGCTTTGGCCTCCCAAAATGCCGGGATTGCATAATTGCTCATGCAATCATGCCAAGCCAATGTGTTTCCTATAAATCATTTCTAGTTTCCAAATTATTTTCACTTTGGGTTTGGTCTTTTGTGTTCATGGTTATCCCAAGATCATGAAAATATTATTATTAATTTTCTCCTATAAGTCTTTTGCTTTTATATTTAATGCTTAGGCCTAATATCCAACTCAAGTTAGTTTTAGATAAAACTCAAGATTTATTTCTATTTGTATATAAACTGATACATTTATTGAAAAGCTCATTCCCATTGAATTGCATTACTGTTATAAAATAAGTGACTCTTTACAAGAATGTCAAAATCTGGTCTTCATTGTATTCCATTAATCTATTTGTCTATTCTTGTATCAATCTACTAAGTGAGACTTTAGAGCTAGTATTGAAATCTAAGTGTATAATTCATCCAAAGTTTTTTTTCCTTTCCCTTCTCCAAGTCCTTGACATTTTTATATAAGTGCTGCAATAAACCTGTCAATTTCACAATGAAACCTGCTAGAATTTGATAGAATTATGCTGAGTCAATATATTTTTTGGAACTTTATATCTTAACAATATAGAGTTCTTCAATCAATAAACATGGCATATCTATCTATTTAGGTCTTAAAATTTTCTTCCATGCTTTGATGGATTATTTAAGGTTTATTGAGATCTCATTAACAAATAACAATGTATATATTTAAGATGTACAACTTGTTGTTTTGGTAAGCACGTATATTGTAAAATAATCACCACAGTCAGGCTACTTAACATACCCATTATTTCACATAGTTACCATTTTGATTTTCTTTTATGATGAGAGCATTTAAAATCTACACTCCCATTTAGCATCTACCTTCCTGGCAAATTTAAAATATACAGTGAATATTGTTAATTACTGTCACATTACTGTACATGAGATCTCAAGAATGTCCTACTACATACGTGAAATTTTATACATTTTTTCAAATATCTTCTTCCCCCTCCCCAAAGCTAATGACAACCACTATTCTACTCTGTTTCTATGAATTTAACTAATTTAAATTCCACATATGAGTGAGATTATACATAACCTATCTTTTTGTGCATGAGATATTTAATTTAGTATAATATCCTTCAGGTTCATCCAAGTCGTCACAAATACCATGATGTCCTTTTTTAAGGCTGAATAATATTCCATCGTATGTATGTATATACACCACATTTTCTATATCAATTTTTTTCATCTATTAAGATCTAGGTTGTTTTTATACTTTGGCTGTTGTGAGTAATATGGTAATGAACACAGAATTACAGGCATTTTCTCAAGATATTTTATTTCCCTTAAATATATACAGTTAGATTGCTAGATCATAGGGGAGTTTTAATTTTTAAAGAAAATTTTATTATAATTTTTGAAGAAAGTTCTGTACTATTTTCTATAATAGCAATAACAATTTAAATTCACCAAAGCAGTACATGTTTTCTTCATGTCTTGGTAATGCTTTTTATCTTTTTTGTATTTGATAATTGTCATTCTAACAGGTATATAGTAATATCACATTGTGCTTTTAATTTGTACTTCCTATTGATAGGGATATTGAGCACCTTTATATACACCTGTTGGTCATTTCTATGCCTTCTTTTGATAAATATATATTCAAGACCTGGGCTCATTTTAAAATAATATTATTTTACTTTTTCTTGTTGTTATTGAATTCCTTATATATTTTAATACATAAGGACATTAATCTCTTACTGGATATGTGATTTGCAAACATTTTCTCTCTTTCTGTAGATTGTCTTTTTACTCTAATTGTTTCCTTTGTTGAGCAGATGCTGTGCAATTTAGTGCCGTACCACTTGTCTAATTTTGCTTTTGTTGCCTGTGGTTTTGAAGTCATATCCCCAAAATTACTATCTAGACCATTGCTAAGAAGCTCTTCCCTATGTTCTTCTGTCTTATGTTTGACTTTTTTTTTTCATTTTTTGTTACTTTTTGTATATAGTGTGAGATAAATGTTTCGTCTTATTCTTCTACATGTAGATTATCTAGATTTCCTAGCATCACTTTAAGAGACTCTCCTTTTCTCATCGTATGTTTTGATATAAGAGTTTTGCAAAGATCAATTGACTATAGATGCATGGATTTACTCCTGGGCTCTGTTTTCTGTTCCATTGGTGTATGTGTCTGTTTTTATGTCGGTACACTACAGTTGTGATTACCACAGCCTTATAATATCTTTTGAAATCAGTAACTGATGCTTCCAGCTTTGCTCTTCATGCTCAGGATTGCATTGTATATTTGAGGTGTTCTGTACTTCCACAGGAATTTTAAGACATGTTTCTGTAAAGAATGCTATTGGTAATACAATAGAAACTGTATTGAATCTGTAGATGACTTTGGGTAATGTGGACATTGCATATCGTTAATTCTTTAAATCTATGAACACAAGCTATCCTTCCGTTTATCTGTGACTTCTTTAATTTTCATCAATAACGTTCTATAATTTTCGGTGTACATATCTTTTACCACTTTGGTTCAGTTTATTCCTAAGTATTTTATTCATTTTGTTGCTATTGCAAATGAAATTGTTTTTGTTTTAATTGGCTTGTTGCATAGTGTGATATTTTTGTAAAGAAACGCCACTAACGTTTCCATGTTAATTTTTTACCTTGCAAGTTTACTGAATGTGTTTCTAACAGGTTGAGTGTACTCTAACAGGATTTTGTTGTCTTGTTTTGGTTGTTGACCCTTTAGATTTTTCTACATGTATGATTATATGATCTGCATAAGGAGAATATTGTACTTCTTCCTCTTAGATTTGGATGACTTTTAATTCTTTTTTTTTTTTTTTTTTTTTTTTGGTCTTGCACTTTCCCCCAGGCTGGAGTGCAGTATGACTAGAAGTGGTAAGAGCAGGCAAACTTAACT
>NW_012099377.1:668876-745902 GCF_000951045.1 Mandrillus leucophaeus | reverse complement strand
ATTGTACTTCTTCCTCTTAGATTTGGATGACTTTTATTTTTTTTTTTTTTTTTTTTTTTTTTTTGGTCATTGTTTTGGCTATAAATTGCATACTATGTTGACTAGAAGTGGTAAGAGCAGGCAAACTTAACTTGTGCAGAAACTTTGAGTAAATGCTTTCATTTTTTCCCCTAGAATGAGAGTTGTAGGCTTTTCATAAGTAACCTATGTTGTATAGAGGTATCTTATCTAGCTATTGTTTTGAGAGGTTTAATCATGATTTGTCAAATGCTTTTCCCACCCGTATTGAAATTATTATGTGGTTTTTATTTTTAGTTTTCTTAATGTGGTATATCACATTGATCGATTTGCAAATGTTGAAACATCATTGCATCCCAGCAAACAATCCTACGTGGTTATGGTGTAACACCCTTTTAATGTGCTGTTGAATTCAGTTTGTGGCATTTTATTGAAGATTTTGAATCTATGTTCACCAAAAATATTGGTCTATAGTTTTGATGGTTGGTTTGTTTGTGCTGTCTTTGTCTGACTTTGGTAGCTGGGTAATGCCGGTCCCATAAAATGAGTTCAGAAATGTCCTGTCCTCTACTTTCTGGACAAGTTGAAGGAGGACTGGCATTAATTTTTCTTTGGATTTTTGGTAGAATTCACTTGTAAAGATATCAGGACCTAAACTTGTCTTTTTGGGGAAGTTTTTAATTACCTATTAAATTTCCTTGTTATCTGAACAGGCTATATTTCTTCTTGATTCATTTTAATTAGGTTGTATGTCCCTAGGCATTTATCCATTTTTTTTCAAAGTATCCATTTTGTTTTAATATAATTGTTCACAGTAATCTCTTGTGATTCTTTCTATTTCTGAGGCATCCATTGTAATATCTCCTCTTTCATATCTATTTTTATTTGTCTTCTCTCTTTTTTCTTAGTTGGTCTAGCTAAGCATTTATATTTTTAAAAAAATTTTCCAAGAACCACCTCTTAAAGCAATTGATTCTTTTATACTATTTTTAAATCTACATTTGACTTATTTCTTCCCTAATTATTTCCTTTCTTCTGCTAACTTTGGACTTAGTGGTTTTTTTGTTTTGTTTTGTTTTTTTTCTTATTCTTTTTCTTTGAGATACAAATGTGGGTGTTTATTTAAGATTTTTCTTCTTTTTTATTGTAATAATTTTTAGCTACAAACTTGTCTCTTTAATATATCTGTTGTTGCATCTCATAAATTTAATAGGTTACATTTTCATTTTCATTTGGCAGGAGCTATTTTTTAATTCTTTTTTGATTTTCTCTTTGACCCAATGATTGTTTAAGAATGTATTGCTGGCTGGGCACGGTGGCTCACACCTGTAATCCCAGTACTTTGGGAGGCCGAGGGGGGCGGATCACGAGGTCAGGAGTTCCAGACCAGCCTGGTCAACATAGTGAAACCCTGTCTCTACTAAAAATACAAAGAAGTAGCCGGACATGGTAGCATGTACCTGTAGTCCCAGCTACCTGGGAGGCTGAGGCAGGATAATTGCTGGAACCCGGGAAGCAGAGGTTGCAGTGAGTTGAGATGGTGCCACTGCACTCCAGCCTGGGTGACAAAGTGAGACTCTGTCTTTAAAAAGAAAAAAAAATTATTGCTTAATTTCAATGTATTGTGAATTCATGTTTTTTTTTTTTTGTTTTTTGTTTTTTGCTGTTATGGATTTCTAGTTTCGTTTCATTGTGATTAGGATAAATGCTTGGAATCATTCTGATCTGAAGTTTTTTAAGGCTTGTATTGTAAACTAACATATGATCTATTCTGGGTAATGTTCCATATGCACTTGAGAAGAATGTGTATTCTTTTGCAGTTGGCTGGAAAGTTCCATGTATGTGTGCTAAGTCCATTCAATCTAGAGATTAAGTGAGCTGTTTATTAATTTCTATCTGGATATTCTATTTATTGAAAGCAGGGTATAGAAGTCTCCTAGTATTATTATATTCTTGTCAATTTCTCTCATCCGATCTGTCAATATTTATTTCACATGTTTAGGTGCTTTAATGTGGAGTGCGTATAAATTTATAATTGTTACACCTTCCTGTGAATTGACTCTTTTGTCTTTATATAATGACTTTTTGCTCTAGAAACAATTTTTGAGTTAACATCTATTTTTTTCTGATATAAGGATAGCCACTCTGCTTTCTATTGGTTACCATTTACATGAAATATCTTTTTCTAGCCCTTTACTCTTGTCCTATGTAGGTCTTTAAGTCTAAAATGAGTGTCTTCTGAACAGCATATCACTAGGTCTTTTCTGTTTTTAAACCATTCAGAAACTCTATGGTTTTTGATTGAAACATTTAATCTTTTTATAAGGTAATTATTGATGATGAGAAATTACTGACATTTTGTTAATTGTTTTTGTTTGTTTTACAGTTGTTTTGTTCCTCTGTTCACTTGTCTTCTTTTCTCACTTGATAATATTTGTACTGATTTGCTTTGATTCTTTTCCCTTCATTTTGTGTCTTTGTATTGTTTTTTTCTTTGTAGTTACCTCTAGGCTTGCATAAAATATCTTGTAGTTATGACTGTCTGTTGTAGTTGATCATAACTCGGTTTCAATCACATGAAAAAACTTTCCACTTTTACTCTCCTCCACCCTGCCACACATAAATCGTGAGCTCTTGTAGTCAGAGTTGACTTCTTTTTATATTGTGTTACCAGTAACTTATCTTTCAACTTTTATATTAGCATTATAAAAGTAATTTATGCACCACCATTAAAGTGTTACATTATTGTATTTGCTTAACATATAGTTGTTACATTATTGTGTATTTGCTTATATAGTTATCTTTGTCAGTGAGATTCATGCTTTCATAGAATTCCAGTGTTATGGATATTATATATGACATGTAATTTTCTCTTGGACTTTCAAAATTCTCTTTGTCTTTGAGTTTTACAACTTAATGCGTTTTAATGTGGACCTCTTTTTGTTCAACCTATTTGTTTTCATTGGGTTTCTGAATATGTATATCTATTTATTTCCTCAGATTTGGGTAGTTTTCTGTCATTATTCCTTTAAATAATTTTTCTGACCTGTTCCCTTTCTCTTTTTATTCTGAAACTTCCTCAGTGTGTTATTGGGTACCTTGATGGTGTTCCAATAAGCCTGTAAACTTCCTTCATTTGTATTAGTTTTACTATTTTTCTGCTCTGACTAGATAACATCAAATGCCCTGTCTTTGAATTTGCTGATTCTTTCTTCTTCTTGATCATTCTGTAGCTGAAGCTCTATTTTGCATTTTTTATTTTATTCATGTGTTCTTCAGCTCTAGAATTTGTTTGGTTCTTTCTTACAACTTCTATCTTTTGGCTGAATTTTGTTTTTGTTCATATATTATTTTCTGATTTTATTGAATTGCCTATGTGTGTTTACTTGTAGTTGGATGAGCCACTTTAAATCATACATACAAAAAATTACTTGAATTCTTCTTAGGCAATATTTGTTTTTCCACTTCTATGTGTTCTATTATTGGAAATGTATGTTTTATATTGTTGATGTCATGTTTCCCTGACTTTTTTTGTTCTTTGTAGAATTGCATTGGTATTTGCATTGTTAAAGCAGTGAATTACCTTCCAAGACTTTACAGATTGGTTTTGGTCTGAAAGGACCTTTACCTGCGGTGAGGCATGAGTTGCTGGCTGGATGGGGTATGGTTACTTTTTATGGATCCAAGGGGTACATGGTAGCCCTGAGTCTAAGGCTGCTTTGAATACAAATAGTGCATGCGCTGAAGAAGGGGCAGTGGCTACAGCTCTGGGAAGGCAGTGCCAGCAGTGACTTAAGCTCTGGGTGTGGGTTGAGATGTATTGGTGTGGGCTCTAGGAGGCTACATCAGCTGAGGTTTTTATTAAAAAATACTGTTCAAGTCCTCTATAATGAAGTGCATCTGTGGTGCTGGTGTGCTCTGTGACAACAGCTGCTGAATTTCTCGTGTTTTATTTTTCCCATATAGAGGGAAGTCACAGTCAAGTAGATTCTTCTTGGTGCTTTCCTGTGCCAGAATAAAAGATGAGATAATACAGGAAAAATGCTTTGTACACTTTTCTCTGTTGTCACCATCAGGTTTTATATTCCAGTTGGTTGCATTAACTTCTTAATTGCACTCCAGAGCTCTCCCAGAGCTATTTTTGACAATTAATAGTTGTTTAATCATTCTTTGTGTGAGGAGGCAAGGGCTTTGACCTCCTATTCTGCCATGTTGCTGAAATCACTCTCTTCTTTGTTCATTTTAGAAGTCTTCATAGGGGTTTATCACATAGGCCATTCACATTTCTGTATTTGTAAAATACACTCTCCACTGAATCATTACATGACTCAAGGACTTGAATATGTATTTAAAGTATTTTAAACTCAAAATTTTAAAATGCAATTATCATGAAGGGTAATGTTTACCCATAGTGGATGTCATCTAAAATGTTTATAATAGAGCATCAGTCATTCTTGATGCCTCTGCCCAATTCTCTCTCATCCCACTTTTTTTCTTCCCCTCCTCTTATGTCCTCTATAGCACTATAGAAGCCAGAGTTTCTCAGCTGATACAGTGCTGTTCCCCAGAGCTATAAGAAAGTGGGAGCTTAAGATCAGCTAAGATTTATTGAAGCAATTAAACTAACTTATTATTTTCTGGAAGTAGCATTAACCAGTACTAAATAAGATAAGAAAATATTTATATAATGTACATTGGGCATTTCTGGCATTTAAACAGTTTTTTAAGGAAAACATTGCATCGAGTTTTAATATTTTCCCCTATCATTTTGTGGGATTTTATTTTTCCAATGATTTAATTTCCGATACAAAACAATTATGACCTGATTTATAGCAATAAATCAAAATTCTGTCATAATATGCAGAAATCATGGTAAAGAATATGAGACAAGATTCAAGGTGGTCAACTAGACGTAGCCAAAAGGAACATCTGCCACTGAGAGAATGCATCATCAGGAAGACTGGTGCACTCTTCAAAGATCTTCAGAGGGAAAGTATTGAGAATGGATGGCAAGATGACAGAGATGCTGAGCTGAAGGAGGAGAAAGCTAGTAAATCTGCATGGGGCTGTTATGCACAGGGACTCATTCCTGGCCCCCAGTGACTCCTGGGGAAGGGATGAGTTAAATAGGTGAGGAGTGACCCACTCTTAACAAGGACCTCTGGTAACTTGGCAGCAGGAGACCCCATGACCCTCACAGTCCCTTGATCTGGCAGGGAGAGTTGCTTAGAGAGGTGGTAGGGGCAGGACTCCAGCCTGTGCAGAGTCAACAGGGTTTGATGTGGGAACATATGCAGTGGAACATGTCCAGGAAAACCAATCCCCCAAGGCTCACCATGCTCCTCTAGGAGACTTTAGCCTTATGGTAACTGTTGGACCTGGACAGAGCAAGGGGGTCTTGCCTGTAAGATAGGACCAGTCCTATCAGAGCACACCCCATCCTCTGACCTCCCTGGGGCACCCAGCCTGGCTGTGCCTGCTTGTAGTGAAGCACTGAATGCCCAACTGAGGTACTTCCTGGGCATCCTCATCATAGATTCTTCACTGACAGACCATGCCTGGCCATTGGAGAGCACCAGTGGAGTGGTCCCTGCCAATGTGCACCAGCCCACCTGTACCTTCCTCCCACCACAACCTCCCTTACACTACCTTGCCAGTATGCACATACCCACAGCCACCCCCCTCACTGCTTTGCTGGCACATGCCCATGGATGGATCTCATCTCCTCTCCCACATTGGCAAACATGTGTACATACCCTGCCATACAAGTATAGCTGGTGTGAGGGCACATCACCCCCACCTTGGCTGCACAGTCATTGCCAGCGTGAACACACACGTGAACATGACAACCCCATCCCCCACTGTGTTGCCACTGCCACCACTGTGAAGGCATGCACAACCCCAACCCCCGCAATGCTGCTACAGCTGCCACTGCAAATGCACCCATGGAGGCTGGCTTCTCTGCCCCAAACAGTGCCCCACCCCTGCTGCTGTTATCGCCGCCAGTATAAGCACATTCAGGAACACAGCAGCTCCACTACCAGTGGCACCCCACCCCAGCCAATGAGAATGCACCCCACCATGATGACACGGCCTCTGGCATAGGCAAACAGGCACAGATCCCACGGTTAGCACCCTGACAAAGTGCTTTGGCCGGCCCCATCCATCATAGTGCTTTGCCCAGCAATCAGGAAACAACTCAACCCCACCAGAGCAGCATGTGTCTAAGCTTGATGGGCCAGAGAAAAAAGCGAGGGGACCAATACCAGCCCTCCAGAGTTAGCACACATAGCCTAGGAGTGCTGAGCTGAGCGCTGGCCTCCAAAAATCTTCAGAAATGAAGCCAGTAGACTGAACTTACCTTATACCACAACCAAACCCCCAAGGCCATCAAAGAAGATAAAATCAAAAACTTATCCAAAGAACAGCAACTTCAAAGATTGAAGGAGCATCAGCCCACGCAGATGAGAAAGAACCAAAATAAGAACTCAAAAAGCCTGTGTCTTCTTACCTCAATGTGATAGCACTAGTTTTCCAGCAATGGGTTCTTAAATAGGCTGAAATGGCTGAAATGATAGACATAGAATTCAGAATATGAATAGAAACACAGATTACCAAGATTCAAAAGAAAGTCAAAACCCAATCCAAGGATTCTAAGAAATACCATAAGATGATACAGAAGCAGAAAGACAAAATTGGCCATTTTAAAAAATAACCAAACTGATCTGATGCAGATGAAAAACTCACTTTGATAATTTCAGAATACAATCACAAGTATTAAAAGCAGAATTTGCCAAGCTGAGGTAAGAACCTGAAATATCAATGACTAGTTCTATATAATTAGACAAAATTAAAGGAAAAAAATGAAAGATGAGAAAGAGAGGGAGAGAAAACAAGCAACTTGGAAAACATATTTCAGAATACTGTTCACGAAAATTTCCCGAACCTCACTAGAGTGACTAACATTCATATTCAGGTAGAAAACCCCTCCAAGATACTATGCAAGATGATCATCCCCAAGACACATAGTCATCAGATTCTCCAAGGTACAAATAAATAAAAAAAAATAAATAAAAGGCATCTAGAGAGAACAGTCAGGGCCACCTACAAAAGGAACCTCATCAAGCTATTGGTGAACCTTTCAGCAGAAACTATACAAGCCAGAAGACATTTTGAGCAGAAGACATTTCATCATTCTTAAAGAAAAGTCAGAAGGCATTTCAACGTTCTTTAAGAAAAGAAATTTCAACTGAGAATTTCATATCCAGCCACACTAAACTTCCTAAGTGAAGCAGAAATAAGATCCTCTTCAGACAAACAAATGCTAAAGACATTTGTTACCACTTGCCTTACAAGAGGTCCTGAAGGGAATGCCAAATATGTAAAGGAAAGACCATTACCAGCCAACACACACACAATACTTAAGTACATAGACCATTGAAACTATAAAGCAACCACACAATCAAGTCTGCATAATAACCAGCGAACAACACTATGACAGGATCAAATCCACACATATCAATATTAACCATGAATTAAATTCCCCAAATAAAAGGTACGGAGTGGCAAATTGGATAAAGAAGCAAGACCCAATGATAGGCAGTCTTCAAGAGACCCATCTCACATGCAATGACACCCATAGGCTCTAATAAAGGGATGGAGGAAAATCTACCAAGCAAATGGAAAACAGAAAAAAATGGGGATTGCTAGTCTAATTTCAGACAAAACAGACTTTAAACAAAGAAAGATCAAAAAAGATAAAGAAGAGCAATACATAATGGTAAAAGGTTCAATTCAATAAGAAGACCTAACTATTCTACATATATATCCACCCAACACAGGAGCATCCAGATTCATAAAGTAGCTTCTTTTAGACCTAGGAAGAAATTTAGATAACCACAAAGTAATAATGGGAGACTTCAACACCCCACTAACAATATTAGACAGATCACCAGTGCAGAAAACTAACAAAGATATTCAGGACCTGAACTCAACGCTTGACCAAATGGACTTAACAGATACCAACAGAACTCTTCACCCAGTAAGAACAGCATATGCATTCTTCTCATATGCATATGGCACATAATCTAAAACTGACCATGCTTTCATCCACTAAACAGTCCTCCACAAATTCAAAAAACAAACAAAGAAACCCCACAAAAATCATACAAACCACAATCTTGGACCAAAACACAAGAAACATAAAAATCAATACTAAAAAATTAAGTCAAAATCATGTAATTACATGGGAGTTAAACAATCTGCTACTGAATGGAATTAAGATGGAAATCAAAACTTTCTTTGAAAGTAATAAGAACAAAGGTATAACGTAAAATAATTTCTGGCCTGCTTGAGGGTAGAGGAAGGTGAAGATGAAAAAAAATACCTATCAGGTACTGTGTTTATTACCTGAGTGATGAAATAATCTGTACACCAAATGCCTGTGACGTGCAATTTATCTGTGTAATAAACCTGCACATGCACCCTTGAACCTAAAAAGAATGTCAAAAAAAAAAAGAAAAAAATAAATTTTGGCATAAAAAAAGAATGTGATACATTCAATTCCATTTTCTCTTTAAAAAGAAGTATTTTCCCACAAGTAACGTTCATGGACATGTATAGATCCTTGTAATTCCAGTGTATTTTTAGGTCTGTTAACACAGACCATAAAAGTCACTTTTCAAGTTTCTCAAGTTTCGTTTTGTTGTCTCAACTCTACTATTAAGTAATGCCCATCCCACCAGGCAGCAATGAGTGGAGATAACCAAAACATTTGTGCAACGTCAGGTACAGCTCTGCTATAGCTCAGAACTATGTGCCAATTTTCTTTCATGCCAAGTTCCCTAAAATACTGCTTGCTTTTTACTTATTAACGGGAGAGAAAAGATTTGGTTGAACAGTCATTACTTCTATTCGGAAACAGCTTTGCATGTTAAAAATAGCAAGGCCATGAAATCTGGGTGTCTTACCTACCTGGATAAAACCTTACAGATATTACAGTAGAGAACAATTCCACATTGTGTCAAAGGCTGAATCGGCCTTTTTTTCTCTTGCACTCACCTCTTAGATCCTATTATGATGGAAATGTGTTGCGAATGAGCTCCAATTGCATCCAGACTTGAAAAGCTATTTCATAACTGCTTTTAATCTATTTAAAAGTAGAACATCAGATAAGACTTTCTATATCCCATATAGAAATATAAATTATTAATAAGAAAAGAGTAGTTATTCCCAAATTCCTTTTTTTCACATGTAATTATGAAATCATGCTTCTCTGAGTGTTCAAGAAAAAGGAGGCATGTCACTATAATAAAAACACACCCCTATCCTCTTACTTGTATTAAAAACAAGTCAATTCAGAAATTATTTGTTGATGGCTTACAATTAAATGCCCAAATGTTATGCTTAGCGAACATTAAGTCAGCTGTAATAGGCTGATAATTTATTTCATTTTCTATATATATATGTATTTTTAAACTCTAATAGTAGCTGCCTTTAATGTATTCACCATGAAGAATAAAAGTCTACAGTAATATAATGAAAAAATAATACTATCTTTAAATTTCAGAGTAAGGATTAAAAAGAACAAAGCTATAAAACAGAGATTTGGGTTGTGCTTCTCCTGAAAGTACTGAACATATCATCAGCACTTGTTAAACGTGTACTTCTCTTGGAAGTAACCTATGCTTTTTCTCCTCTCATAAATTCAATAGAAATTATTACTATAAAACCAATAAAGGCTTGTTTGTTTTCAGTGCGGGTGTTAGTTATCAACCGGATGAGACCATTGACAGGTTTGGGAAACTCAATTTTGAAGCCATTTTTTTGCTCTTTGATTCTGTGAGTCACTTTTTAAAAACACATTGGGCTAGTGATACTTTAAGTAATGGAGTATCTAAGGTCGCCAAGTCGATCGACCTACCTCTATTTTTTAATCACTGGAACATGGTTTTCCAGATTTTACAGTATCCAAGATAACCCAGTACCAAGTAACACAGAGTACTCTTTCTTTGGCTGGGAATATAGGGTCAATATTTCATAGCACAATGAAGGCTGGGCAAATTGGTAAAGAATTATTTATTGGGTAACAAAAAATGTAAGCAAACATCGTCAAGGTCTACCCTTGAAAATGTAGCTGAAATATCTTTACCTCTGCTCTTTTTTTTTCCCCATCTGGAGAGTCTTATTGCATTGTTGAATATTGTTGCTAATGAGTTTTTAAATGAAAAACTCTAAATTAGGAAATTATTCCACCTTTCATTAAAAAATCATCAGGGCCCAGCCTCCTGCCCTGATAATTAAAGCCTAATATGGAATATTCATGATAGTTATAATTTCTTCATTACCTTTGCCTCTGAATCTCTGAGTGGCTATTGATATCTAAGGATTGACTTTTACTTAATTATGATGATCTTTCTAGTAACACTGCAATTTTTTTCCCGAAAGTTTGAGGCCTATAACTATTCATGAATCACTTCCCCTGCACATGAGATGCAGCCCAAAATGAATTATCCTGTTTCCTTTCATTAGGCCTTAATTTTAATAATTACTTTCTGTACAAATAAAATAAGAGAAGCAATGAAGCTGTCATTATTGATACAAGTCACATGTGTCTTTGATACGAGTTATTCTTGTCTACTCTCCTTGAAGTTTTCTGCAAATTTTGAATGAGATAGCTAGGATAGGATAGAACATAACTACAAATATTACCTGGAGAAGTAATAAACCGCACACTGATACATTTAAATTGCAGTGTCTTGTTTACAGTGGTTTTATGATGGCCCTTCTGTTATTTAATGTTCATGTGCCTAGTTCTATAACCAGATAGTAATATTCTTTTGTTTGTTTTTGAGACAAAGTTTCACTCTTGTCACCCAGGCTGGAGTGTAATGGTGCCATTTCTGCTCACTGCAACCTCCAACTCCTGAGTTCAAGTAATTCTCCAGCCTCAGCCTCCTGAGTAGCTGGAATTCCAGGTGCCCATCACTAGGACCAGCTAATTTTTGTATTTGTGGTAGAGACGGGGTTTCACCATGTTGGCCAGGCTGGTCTTGAACTCCTGACTTCTGGTGATGATCCTGCCTTGGCCTCCCAAAGTGCTGGGATTACAGTTGTGAGCCACCGTGCCTGGTCCAGATAGTAATATTCTTGAAGGAAGCTTCTAGGAAGAGCTCAAAAACCAGCTCATTCCTAAGATGCAGTCTGGGGGAATTGGAAAATAAAATGAGTTAGAACAGGTAGGCTGATACAAAGAAATGCAGCAAGACATGTTAATGCTCAAGAGTGTTTGAAGGGTTAGGCAGAAATTAAACTTAAGGATTCTCTGGAACACTATTCTTACACATTGTTGTGGACATCTGGATAAGCATAAAAGGGCATATATGCAGTCATGTACTTTGTAGCCCTGAGAAAATAATGCATTTCAAAGTTAAGTAGGTATGCTCTTTTTTTTTTTTTTTTAACCTCACTTATGTTTACTGGTTGCCAGAGGTACCAAAATCTACAGAACTGTTGGTAAGCATAATAAATGATGCTTACTGGTTAAATTGTCAGATGTTTGTTCGTAGCAAAAAGGGAAGATTATTCATTGCATCTGTAAGTTATGTTATATTTTATTTAAAAAAGAAACAACAGGAAACAGTATATCATACTAGATGATATACAATTATTGTAACAATATCCAAATCAGAGTTCTTTTGGAACCAAGGCTACTGAACATAATGAATGGAAGTGATGTTCTAAAGATTTGATTCTTTGTCATTTTTCATTTCATAAATCTTTTATGACACCTGAAATTCATGGTAATGAGCGTTAAGCATCTTGCTTGAACCTCCTGAAAATGGAATGCATATGTCTGTCAGACAGTAAGATAAGGATAAAATTAAGGAAAATATGATATAGACTTTCAGATTCTCCAAGACCGTAGTATTATCTGAAGTTTCTTCCTAATGATGGAATTAAATTTCCCAGATAATGCAAAAGCTGATGAGACGAGAGAGTGTTCTGCTGCCTTTGTAGTTCCTTCTAATTGTCTGTGTTAACCCTGTGGCAGGCAATTAGTACAAAGGAACTGGAGAACATGAAATGCCCCATTAATTGCTAATATATAGATCTGGTTCTAGGACACACAGGGTGCGTGGAGTACCTCTTACAAGTGCTTGCCTCCCCTCCTGAGCACATCAATGCAGGGCTTTATTGCTGAGGGGCACCAAGACTCATCATCTGGGATTCAATCCTCATAAACAGCTAGAGAAAAGGGGGACGGGTGGTAAGAGGACAAAGATATGTTTCCATCTCTGCAATCATCGCCTTTAGAGTTTCCATGAACATTGAACCAAAATTCCCCATGAGAGTAGCAGCTAGTTTCTGGTGGCCATATGCCTGGCCACAGTAGCTTTTTGATGCCCACTCTGTGCTTATGTGGCCAATACACATAAAAACATTATTCCATCTTAATTCTGTGCCCGGGTTTATTCTAGATTTTAGGATTATAGGAGAAAAACAATTCAATTTTGTATTTAAGAGCTCTGGAGTCGGGCAAACCCCTTAAAACACCTCAGTTACTGACTACTGTTGTGAATGTGAACAAATTAATATCTTTTCCATACCTCATTTTTACCTAAAAATGTGTACAAGAATAGAACCTATTTTAAAATGCAGAGAGTATTAAATAATTCACATAAATCACTTAGTGAAGTGTGATTAATATTTACATTTTGGCGAATGTTGTTAATATTGTTTCAGCAAGTTCTCACACACTACGTCAGGCACTATACTAAGTGTTGGATTTTACAAATTCATGTATCCTGGCCTCTCTGTTTACCTGGGATAGAAACCAGGGTCAAAATGCTTCTATGTAGAATGAATTTCCTCCTATTTTGCAGCTGGTTGCACCTGTAAGTCTTTTCTCTGATGATGAGCCTCTAAGTCTAAAGGGTCTCATCAGTGAGGTCATTACTGAGTGTCTTGACCTGAGAGACTCTCCTGGCTACCTAGAAGCTTTCAGTGTGTCTGTACTCAGGGATAACCTTATTTATTAAGTGAATAAAGGATGCTGCCATTTACTTAGCAGTTCTATTGACCAGACTATGAGGAGACATCTACATTTACTGTAGACATCCTTCCCTCTAAGATGTGTCATCTAATTTTAGGACACTTAAAACGAGGCATGTAGACATTTAAATTACAATAACACAAGAAACCAAAGAAAGAAGAAAAAGCTGGATGAGGAATACTGTGGAGTTTGCAATCATTCAGCCTCCTTTTGACTCGATTGTGCATTAGTATTAAGGGGTAGGGTTTTTCAATTCTCTTGATTCCTTAGCTCCTTGCTCTGCTATTAATACACGGTTTGAAGTACATAATTTAATGACCCTTAACTTCAGTTTCTTTGTCAGTGCAATGGAGTTAATCACAACTCCTCCACTTAAGGTTATTGCAAGGTTACGTGCCGTATCTGGTATCAGCACAGTGGCTCATGTATAATTGGCTCTCAACAAATGGCGCCAATTAGAACAACCCTAAGTGAATAGCTTGAGGGCTTGTAAATGTGTTCTTTCCCTCTATAAAAGAGAGGTGAAAATGGCCTACAGCATAATTTTCAGGTACTTGTAGACCGATTTTGATTAAGTGTCCAGATGTCTTCTATTGTACAGTTTCCATGAAGCATCTCTGTTAAAGGTCACCAGGCCTTGATACCCCAAAACTGTTTTCTTTCTTTCTCTTCCATTTTTGTTCTTATTGGAACCAAATTTCAAAAATAAGGATATTTTGCTTTTCAAGAATTTTCAACTATTTCTGTCATGTAAAGCACCATCTTCAAATAAATGAAGTGAACATTACTGAATATTAGTTATGTAGATAAGTAGACAAATATATATATATATAAATTCCCCCATGCTTTATGTCATCTTTATGTGATGAAACAGTGAGTGAGAATATATGATGACATGAGTAAAAAGAGAGGGAAAATTGTTCTGCAATTGTACGAAGCACATGATGGTACAATTAAGTATTCATATGAAACCTCTTTTCATATTGTTTACAAAACAAATTTCCTCAACAGAAAATCTTTTCTTGTTGTTGAAGTTTTACCTTCTTTTAAGATTTTATGAAATTACTGCTCCATGATAAAGAAGCCAGGGGTGCACCAGGCTAATTATGTTCTTGGTTTCGGTCCAGAACAGACATTATTGTAACTTGTTGGTGAGTTTAGTGGACTGCTAAATCAAGAATTTCCTAAAACAAACTCAATTTTTCCCAACTTTTGCCAACGCATCAGGTTACAGAAGAGAGTACTTAAGGTTATGAAACATTGGATAAAACATTATAAGCTTCAGTTTTTAGTTGAAGCAAAGCTGATTTGATTTAAAATGAGCAAAGTTTTAGCTTTATCCTTGGATTCCGTAAAATAATACACCTTATGTGGAAAAGTCCAAATTTATTTTTTTTAAATGTGTCTTGAATTGAGGTGAAATGGTGAGAAATGTGGGTGTTTTCATCTGTTTTCACGTTTCTCATAAAGACATACCCAAGACCGGGCAATTTATAAAAGAAAGAGGTTTATTGGACTTACAGTTCCACATGATTGGGGAGGCCTCACAATCATGGCTGAAGGCAAGGAGGAACAAGTCACATCTTACGTTGATGGCAGCAAGCAAAGAGAAAGAGAGAGCTTGTGCAGGGAAATTCCCGTTTTTAAAATCATCAGATCTCATGAGACTTATTCACTATCATGAGAACAGCATAGGAAAGACCTGCCCCCATGATTCAGCCATCTCCCACCAGGTCTCTCCCACAACACATGGGAATTATGGGAGCTACAGGATGAGATTTGGATGAGATCACAAAGCCAAACCATATCAGTGGGGAAATCATCTGTTGGTGCCAAAATGTCATGGGTAAAGGTGGGTTCCTTATTTACAGCCCTGGCTTTTAAATGTCAAGCAGTTCCGTGATTATTTACCTGGTGAACCATTAATTTCTTAACTTCCTTTGGATTCCCATTATAAGCTGCTATTTATATGATATTATGTCATGTTATATATATTATATTATATTGAATTATATGAAAGTCATCACTGGTGATGAGAACTGATCAGTAGAATCTGTTGCAATGAAAATAATTTGTAATATAAAAGTATCATGTTCTTACTTTGAATGACCACCTTTCCCTCGAATCAATTTATATTTATATTTTAAGACTCAGCTGTAATGCTTACCTTCTGATGGTTTTCATAGTTATTCTCACTGTCAGTGACTTTAATTAGTGGTAGACTCTATTATTATAACCTGAGACCTTGATTTTGTGCTACTTGTAGTTCTTGCTTGAGATATCATGATTAACCATTTGTCCTCCCAACTGAACTGAAAACTGCTCAATACTAGAGACAGTGATGTCACAAGGCAATCAAAATAGGCTTCAAGTAAAGACCAGACATCCTTGGGACTCTCTGAAGAACATTCCCTTTTCTATAAAATTGCATCTAAATAAAGGATATGATCTAATCTATAGGCCATGGTTATATTTGGCTGAAATATTGATAACTGACCTCAAGATGTTTGCTTCACTGGTGCCCCCCACAGTAACCAAGGGAATTAGGCTTATATTAAAAAGAGCAAATATAAGGTCTACAGAACGAAACAACAGTAAGGAAAACATAGAACTGGGTGATGAGGTAATGTGAGAATACTTGTGGTGTAAGTTGGGGAACCTAGAAAGCCGTGAGAAGGGAGATCAATAGCTACAATCTGAGGGAGAATCACACATGTCTCCCAACCTATGGAAGGGACTGCTAACGTCCACTTCTATGAGGTTCCCAAGAGACAGAACATGTTCTGTGGCAGATAAGAGATAACTGTATGCACAGCATGGAATCTGTCCTTGGCTATGTTCCTGGTCTATCCCCTACACAAGCCATGCTTAAATTTAATATTAGTATTAGTCAATTTTCACACTACTGTAAAGATGCTCCCTGAGATGGGGTAATTTATAACGGAAAGAGGTTTAATGGATTCACAGTTCCGCATAGCTGGGGAAGCTTCAGGAAACTTATAATCATGGCGGAAGGTGAAGGAGAAGCAAGCACCTTCTTTATGAAGTGGTAAAAGAGAGAGAGAGCAGGGGAAACTGACATTTTTAAAAACCATTGGATCTCCTGATAACTTTGCAACTATTATGAGAATAGCATGGGGGAAACTGCCTCCATGATCCAGTCACTTCCCACCAGGTCCCTCCCTTGACATGTGGGGATTACAATTCTAGAAGAGATTTGAGTGGGGATACAGAGCCAAACCAAATCAATATGGAATAGAGGTTTTCAAATGAAAAACAAAACAAAACACCAAGAGGAATGATTGTACCGAAATCTGTGAAATGCTTTGGGACTTAAACAGCATTTCTTGAGTGCCCCACTCACTGTGACCCAAAAGGAGAGAGATCTTTCCCTTTTCATCGTGATAGAATCTACAGTTGAGGCAGATACAGAGGACAGGACTGTTCCTGGGGGAAACAGCAGCGCCTGGGGGGCACATAATTACCCATCAGAAGTCTCTGCATACTTAGGAATTCCATTGAGCAGTAACAGCGGATCCAGCAGGAAACTGTCTTCTTGTGAGCATACGCTATTCACCTCTGTGAGGATCCCAGATACATTTGGCCAGGACAGGAAAAGGGCTTTCTAGAGGACTGGAAATCAGAGTCAGTGAAAGTGACTTTGTTATTAATATTGTGACTTGCATGCATCACCACCTGTTAAAGGATAGTCTTGGATTTCAGTGTTAATATTTTAGGCAAATCTCTCCAACTATAGAAAAAGAATCAGAATTCGGGATACAAAACTCTTCTCTGAGGTGGACTTATTTATGACTTTTGAGAATGATGTCAGTGAACATTGGGTTGACTCAAAGTTCTTATTGTAGAAATTAATAGTTAATTCTTCTATATACACCAGAAATCCTTCAGAGAGGATAATAGTTCTTCCTTTGGACAAATATTTTAAACATTGATAGTACTCAGGTAATCATTATGAAGTGTGTAATGAACACATTGAGACTTTTTAAAAAAATTTAATGTAATGTCTTCTGAACAAGGAAGGGATGTGAAACTAAGGGATATAATTGCTCCATGGAAAACACTCTTGTTTCTTAAGTGTGAAATTTTATATCAGGGACAGAAGTTTATTAGAAACTTTGCCATAAACCCAGAGATTGAACTCTTAATATTTTAGAAGAAACAACATTCTAGAATTAATTTTGGGCATTCACTGAAAATGGTAGAATTGCAGTTCTCACTGATGCCTTCAGGAATCCTGCATGGTCCTCCCTGCCTTCTCAAAGGCAATTTGTCTTTCCAGAAGTACACGTGTTTTGAACTATACATCAAAAGAGCTAGAGGTCTGGGTCTTCTTTAGTCAATCATATTTGTATCAACATTTTCACCATCATTGGTGTCATGAACATCACACTAAGTGATAAGTATATGCCAGGCACTATGCTAAATCATCTACTTACAGATTTATTTGATTCTCTTTAAACAGACCAATGAATCAAGTAGTTTTAATCCCATTTCTCACTTCTAATGAGAAGACCAGAAATAAGTAATATGTTCAAATTCACAGAGATGATAAGTGGTAGAACTAGGACCTGAACTCCGGTGATCTGAACAGAGCAGTGCCTTATCCATGAGGGCTTTTACTCTGCCCCCCAACTGCTCCTTATTATTTAAAGTCAGGTGCCCTTTATCTCTGCCTGAGAGGAAAGATGGAGTTCATCCTTCTTGCTCTATGTTGTCTAGATAAGGAATCTTGCTTGTCTCCCAAAGAGATTTGTAACCAAGCTGTTTATGGAGTGAACTTAACTGAGAAAAATAGTAGTCAGCCAAAACATTTGTCTCCATTTGCAAAATGATCAAACATCTGCCTCAATCTAACTGAAAAACTAAGTTGCCTGTTATTTGAGGGAGAGTATTGAGTCCTTTCATCTTGGGTTGAATGTCAGTATTCTGTTTCTTTATCTTTCCTACCTTTATTTCTATTCACCAATTTGAAGGAAAATCTATCTTCTTCAATAACCATCACCTTCTCCACTAACCCTCCCATTCTTAGCTATCATTGTTTTTAAGAACCTAGCAGCCATGTTGATTTGATGAATTGAACTTGCAATTCTACCCCAGGAACTATTTAATTAGGTTTTTTCCATCACAATCTCAAACTCAGAATCACCCATATGCAGCATCCCCCACTCTGTCTCACTCCCTCTCTATTTCCATCCTTCCTTCCTTTTGTTACTTCCTTCCTCCTAAATGGAAGGTATGTGTTAGGCATTGTGATAGCAACTAAGGTTTGGATAAATAGGAAGTGACATTCTTTGCATCTGACAATCTAATATAGAAAGATTGACAAGGAAACCCATTGTCGTAATGCAGCAATGAAATCCTATAATAGGCGCTCAGAAGGTCTAGAAGCAATGGAATCTTAGTAAACCAGATTTTGGGGGTGGGGAGCAACTTCTATGTAGTGTTTGCCAATGTCCAAGTTGTGAATAATCCTGACCTAGAAGATTTAAAGGTACCTAAATCATGTAGAATTATGTACCTAAAAGAGATATGCACATTTGCTCTAATAAGCTGGTATGAGTCACCTCCGACTCACTACCGGCTACAAGCAATTAATCTTTCATGGTTGTCAGAAGAAGCTGTCACATTGAAGTTGACATTTGATTTCTTTCTTGAATTATGAGTGGTTATCTTCCAGGCAGATAAGGGGAAATAAAGCATTTCAGGCACAGAACAGCAATACAAAGGAATGAAGTTGAGACCTGATAGTAGACTAATACAATAGTCAACATAAGACATGATGAAGGGAGTAGAAAAGAAAGGTAAAATTAAAGAGACCTTTTCAAGATAGAATCAACAGGAATTGGTATTCAATACTGTGAGAGGCCAAAAAACATACAGATAACCGTTTCTTGTACCTCTATCTGGGGAAAATGGGTGAATGTACCATTAAATGAGACAAATCACACAGGGAATTGAAAAGAGACTTGGGAGTGAAACAGAACTAAAATTCAACCAGTAAGTAGCAATTCTGTTGCAGCAATTATTTATTAATGTGTATTCAGTTGAGAAATTGGGCATCTATTGTATATCTATTGTATTAGTAACCGTGTTATGTAAGTTGTCCATGTTTTGAATACCATCTTGGTTAATCATAATAGGCCACATTTGGATTACTCATTTAGTTGGAGATTTCTTTTTTTTTGTTTTTTTTTTTTTTTGAGACGGAGTCTCGCTCTGTCGCCCAGGCTGGAGTGCAGTGGCCGGATCTCAGCTCACTGCAAGCTCCACCTCCCAGGTTCATGCCATTCTCCTGCCTCAGCCTCCCAAGTAGCTGGAACTACAAGCACCCGCCACCTCGCCCGGCTAGTTTTTTGTATTTTTTAGTAGAGATGGGGTTTCATCGTGTTGGCCAGACTGGTTTCGATGTCCTGACCTCGTGATCCACCCGTCTCGGCCTCCCAAAGTGCTGTGATTACAGGCTTGAGCCACCGCGCCTGGCCTAAGTTGAAGATTTCTATTGAACATTGAGGCAAATATATTTTGACTATATTGGAAAATATTTGATGTAGAGTTTGGGAATGAGGTAAAAATCTTAGTCGATATATTTTGACAAATGTGGTTGGAATCATTTTTGTAAATTGTCTGCTTCAAAAAGTATAGATTTCGGTCTCATGGACATTTACCTTCCTCACTTTCAAATTTCCACTGCATGTGCTTCTCATCTTCAGCCTCATTAGTTCACCTAGAATCTTTTGACATTACTCACCTCCAACTGGATCCTAGGGTGAATTTCAAACTTCAAACTGGATCCTTGGGTCAATATGTTTCTATTTTATTTTTGTTTTGTTTTAAAATCTCATACCATCTCAAATTCTTCCATTCTCAACCTACCAACATTTCTGTCCCACTCTAATACCTACTCCTATTTTTTCCATTTTGGTCATCCAAGACTGTTATAAAAATTATCACAGACTAGATGGCTTAAACAACATTTATTCCTCACAGTTCTGGAGGCTGAGAAGTCTATGATCAAGGTGCCTAAAGACTTGGTTCTGGTTTGAAGATGGCCTTCTCCTTGCAGATGGGTGTTCTTACATGATAGAGAATGGAGAGAGCAAACACAAGCTCTCATATCTCTTTTTATAAGGGTACTAACCCTATTTATAAGGGCTTTATCCTCATAACCTACTTGACTCCCAAAGGCATCACCCCCTAATATTGGGGGTTACAATTGCAACATATGGATTCTGAGGGGACACAAATATTCAGTCCATAACACATCAAAATATGTATTCACAAAACTACTCTCTATCCAGTATGTCATCCTAAGTTTCTCCTGTCTCATCCTGCCCCTTCCCAATCAAATATAATTTTTGTTTATTCTGCCTCTTAATTAACTCTCATGCTTACAACCTTCCATCCTCCTTAATCCCTGCAGCCAATGTTTTAGTTTCACTCATAATTTCTCACTTTTCCTAGTGTAATATCGTTTAATCAGGACTTTGTGCTAATAATCATACCCCCTCTATCCTCCACTTTTTTTTCACTCTACTCTTTCTAAAAAACTAATGGGACAATTTTTTTTCACTTGTTTAAAATAATTCATCACTTTAGTTAGAAAATTTGAAATTTTCTGCACTTACGGTTCCTCATGATCTCATATCTAGCTATGCCACCCACACCATGTGTAGACATATTATGTGAAATTCTCCTGAGTTATCTCAGCCTAGGCACATTTCACAACCACTGTAATTTCTTTCCCCATTTTTCTCACCAAGCTTGTTAAACTTCACTCATCCATTAAGTTTCTATGCTTAAGTATTACTTTCCCATATAACAGAATGTATCTCTCTTCCATAACTTTATACATAATATTCTGATGGTCAATTCACTTTTCTTCCATGTCTCCTAAACTCATTGATGCCTGTATGTCCTTTTAGATCCTCTTTACTCATGTTTCTTATAAATGCATGATAAATTTACTAATTCAATATAGATAGATTAATAAATGTATATTTACTGAACAGAACTAGGAAACACATAGGTATGTGTAAATATGAATATAAAATACCTATAAATATATAGAGAAAAATTATATATATGAGTTTTTAAATTTTTTTCCAAGAGGCAAATAATTTCAGACATGACTAAGCTGCTACATTGCTACATGAAGCTATAAAATTATTTTTCATTATTTGATATCTACTTATGAGTTCATATTATTTTACTTTGGTGTCTCAATGCTGTCCAGCCATCCTTTTATTTCTTTCTTAATTTTTTTCTTTTATTATAATGGATGCTACAAATGTCCTCCTGTCTTCTGCAGTCATCAGTTCCACTTTCTAATCTTTCATTCTCACAAAATAACCTCAATTCCTTTTTTTCCAGAATTGAGTTCCAACAATATGATTCTTCATGTTTGGTGTCTCAAACTGCTTCTTCTGTGTCTTTATCCACCTGCTAAACATTTTTATGTGTGCTTCTCATCTTGTTTACTTCTGACTTCCCTAAAGTCTGGCTCCCACATTTGTCAACATTCTCTCTTATATCTTCATAACTCCATTTTTATTAGCTCTTTCCACACGCCTGTGAATAAACTTGACTTTGCTCTCCTAGAAGACTTTTTTTTCAATTGGATATATCCTTAAACGATTTTTTCAGCTTTCTTTTTTCCTGCAATGTAAGAGTTTTCTAAACTATATTCCCCTCTTTCTTCCTTTGACATTAATTTCTCAGTTATCTTGATGCTAGCTTTTATTCCCACTCTTCTGTGTTAATTTATTTCTTGAGGGTCACACTGTGTGCCTAAAGACAAACTCTGGAAACTTTTATCAGCGGGAATGTTGATTAAACTCTGCACACCTGGCTCTCTTCAGACTTGCTCTATGTGAACATTTTACTACCTTCCTACTTCCTCACTGCTTCTGCGTCTCATTCTGCAGCTTCTTTTCAAATCCAAATTCCATAAGGACGTCCCCAAATGCTTCTGTTGGCCCCCTTTTATGGTAATTTAGCTAAGATTTTTGGATGCTCTATGTCTTTTTGAATATTTAGTGTTAGACATTTAACTTTAGCCAATCTAGTGTAGGTGTAGTAAAAATACTTCCTGTTTTTGATTTGCATTTCACTGATGACTAATGATGCTGAGTATATTTTCATGCACTTATTTACCAGTTTTATAGAGGAATATGTAAATATTCTTCTTTGAAATGTCTACTCAAGTATTTCATTCTTGTCTTCTTGAGTTGTTTTTCTTTGTTGATATGTTTGAGTACACTATACATATTCTGAATGGCAGCTTTTGACCAATGTATATCTTTCTTTCTATCTAGAGCTTTGCCTATTCACTTTTAATACTGTCTTTTGAAAAGCTGAAGTTTTAATTTTGAGGAAATCCCATTTATCATTTTTATTTAAATTTCTGATAGTCCTTTTAGTGTCCTGTTAAATGAATATTTTCCTATTTTAATGTTGTAAAGTTAGTTTTATATATTATCTTCTGGAAGTTGAAAATGTTAGTAGTTATATTTATGTCTATGATCCATCACATATTAATTTTGTAGTTAATTTGAAGTAGTGATTGAGATTTATTTTTATCTATATGGATATTCAGTTATTCCAGTACCATATGTTAAAAGATACTATCCTTTTTCAATAATTTGGCATCTTTGTAGATCAAACCACAGTACGTGCATGGTTTTATACCTGAACTCCCTATGGTGTTCCATTGATCTGTTTTTATTCTTACATTACTACCAAAACCTATTTTGATTACTGTCACATTACAGTAATCTTGAAATCAGATAGTTTGAATCCTCCAAATTTGTTACTTTGTCAGGTTTAATTTGGTAGTTCTAGGTCCTTTACATCTCCATATAGATTTTAGAGCAAACTTGTCAATTTTTTCCAAACGAAAAACCTGCTAGGATTTTGAATGAGATTGAGTTGAATTTTGAAATCAGAAAAAAAAACCTGACATCTTAAAAATATAGACTCCTTCATGGCATTTACATGAATTATCTCTCAACTTATTTCTATCTACTTTGTATTTTAGCAATGTTTTTTCTCCAGTGTATAGCTCCCGCATATCTTTTATTACAATTATTCCTAAATATTCATGTTTTCTAAGTGACAACGTACATTTCAATTTACTATTCCAATTCTAAATACTAGTCTACAGAGATAAATTTATATTGATTGGTAACTTTGTTTTCTGTGACTTTACTGAATTTACTTAAGTTGTAATATGTTGTATAGGGTTTTTCACATATGTAATTGTATCAGAAAAGTATATTTTTACTTGTTTTATTCCTACCTGTATTCTTTTTGTCTTGCTAAAGATAAGCCCTTCACATAATGTTAACATGATATGATAAAAGTAGACATCCTTGCTTCATCTCCAATCATATAAAAATTCTGCATTTTACCATTAAATATTTATTAGCTCTAAGAACTTTTATATTCCTGCCTTATAAGTTTGAGGAAATTTTATTTCTAGTTTGCAGAGGTTATTATAAATGTATTGGCATTGTGAAATGCCTTTTCTACATTATTGATTATATTTTTATGTAGCTTATATTTTATTAATGTGGAGAATTATACTTATTTAATTATAAATGTAAACAGAATCTTGCATTCTTGGGATAAACTTTGCTTGTGATATGTTTCTTTTGATTTGTTACTATTTTGTTAAGAATTCTGCATGTATATTCACGATGAATATTAACTTGTATTTTTATTTTCTTGTGATCTTGTCTAGTTTTGGTATTAGAATTATTCAATTATTCTGTTCTTATAAAATGTGTAAGAAATTCTCCCTTTTATTCTATTTTCTGGTTGGAAAACAGTATTGACATTATTTCTTCTTCAAATGTTTACTACAAAATTCTGGTGAAGCTACCTGTACCCGGAAATGTAATTGTGGGAAGCTTTTTGAATACAAACTGATTTTCTTTAATAAGTATCACACTATTTAGATTGCATATTTTCTGTATCAATTTTGAAATGAAGAGTTAGAGAGTATATCCAAGTTTCCCAAATCATTGCAGCTGACAAAACACAATGAAATTTTAAGATGAGCAAAAATTGGGCATTTTACAAATGAAGATAATATTAAGATGTGTTGGCTGGGTGCGGTGGCTCACGCCTGTAATCCCAGCACTTTGGGAGGCCGAGGAGGGTGGATCACAAGGACAGGAGTTCAAAACCAGCCAATATGGTGAAACCCCATCTCTACTAAAAATAGAAAAATTAAACGAACGTGGTGACATGCACCTGTAATCCCAGCTACTTGAGAGGCTGAGGCAGGAGAATCGCTTGAACCCAGGAGGCGGAGGTTGCAATGAGCTGACATCGCACCACTGCACTCCAGCCTGGGCGACAGAGCGAGACTCTGTCTCAAAAAAAAATGTTGTGTTTGTTTGGAAAGACTTTATTATGCCAGCGAGAAGCGAATACAGAGTGAAACACGAAAGTCCCCAGGGGTATTACAGATAATCAATCACTGATGGCTCCCCACTTTGAACTCACCTTAGTGTAGATGTCAAGAAGCATCCAAGCTGCCTGTTGAGGCTTCAGCTGAGGCTGACCTTCCCACCAGGCTAACCTGCGAGTGAGCACATGCATATGGTTGAGATATCAGTCATATATCAGACAGTTAAACAGCAGAGAAGTGAAAAGAGAGGTTTAATGCACATAATCCTCTTTCAATAACCAAAGTGCTTGACCAAATGATGTCACTTTACTTGTGTTTGTCAACACCTCTTTTAGCAAGAAGTCACTCTCCAACTGCTAACATAATTTGACAGCAGCCCCTAATTATTTTTCTGTTTATTTGTACTTGAAAAACAAATTTCAAATGTAATGCAGACACGATTCTTAGCAGTAATTTGGAAGACACAACAAAGAAAAAATAAAACAAAATGAAACTTCAAAAGCGTACTTTTAGAGTTAAGCCTAGAATTTTATTTAATAAAATAATGTGTACATAATTTATAATTACTATTAAACTATATAATATTTATTTATATTTAATAAGTTATGAACTTTTAAAATTCAATAAATACTTTCTTTTAAATATCTAACTAGTACAGTTTTATGCCATCTTGGAGCTATACTAGAATTTGTTCAGACATTACTTGCTTTGATTTTGAGTTGCATGGAGTATTTGTATGTGATTCTCTGGTAGATTTTTTGAGTCTTTGAATAAATTCCAATAAATTGAAATAATAAGTTAACTGATACAGATTTTGTTAAGACTATTGACAAAATATTTTTAATTTATTTTTATAGAGCAATAAAAACACTTAAATTCCCACCATGAGTATGTGAAAGTGCCAATTTTGTTGCACAATTGCAATCAATTTTTTAATCCTTGAGTATTTGCTAGATAAAATATTTCATTATTTTATTCATTTTAATGTCTCTAACATAAAACTTAACATTTTGACATATTTTTCAGTTATATGTACTTTTTTCTGTAAATCTCATTATTCTTTATTCCTACTTTACCTATTAGGGTTTTAGTATAAATCTTGATGAAATATAAGTCCTGTACAGAATAATACTCAATTTTGTCTGTAATATTTTGGCAAAGATTCTCCTTAGCTTTAGTAGCCTTTTAATTTAGTTTATGTGTTTTGAAATGGATGAGATTTTTATTGTTTTATGCAGTTAAATTTTTTAAATTTTCTTCTGGCTTATTTAATTGCATGCAATTTTGGAAATCCCTTTTAATATTTATAAAAATATTTATAGGCTGTGAATGTTTTGCAGTTCTTTTTAATGCATGAAATTTAAATCAGCTGGAATTAATTTTAGACTCTTAAGCCTTGCTATGAAGAGATTCACCTTTTCATCTCTGCTCCATCTTCTAATGAAGCCAACCTTGCAGAAGATAATGAAGAGTTGGTAATGTATCTTGCATTCTTTCTTTTATTACTCTAAAAATACTACTTGTGTGAGTTGGGCTATCTTAAGCCCAGTTATTGGAACTTCTCAGCACTCATTTCCAGCTCTTAAACAGAGAACTCCAATTAGTTACTATGCATACTTCCATAGTACAAGATAAAGAAGGTAAACATGTTATAGGGTGTCAGAGACAAGGGAAAGAAAGAAAAAGGCAGCAGTAGTGAGGGAATCATAGAAAATTTATTTTCAAACTACTAGAAACAAAAAAAATGATTAAAATAAACACTCCTTTAGGCATCAAAAGATGACTTTTGAGCTTTGAGCTTCTTTCGTAGAATGTTTAGGGCATTTCCCAAAAATGTACTATATTCAACCTAAATATCATCATTATGAAATTGTCATCAAATGAAGAACATGGGCTATTTTGTAGAATAACTGACCCAGAGTTATAAAAAGATTCAATATCTGAGAAATATGGTCTAGTCAACATTGGAAGGGAAGACTAATGAGACATAACAGCCAAAGTAATTTTATGAATTTTTTCTGAAGCCTGAATTTAAAAAGAAAAAATGAGTATGCTTCTTCAAATAACTGGAGATGAAAAATAGATATGCTATTTCAAAAATTAGTTAAATGAATGCTAATCTTTTCATGTATATCAGTGGTGTGGTTTATTGGGCAAATATCCTTGATATTGGGAAATCGATTCTCCAGTAATCTTATAATTAAGAAGCACATTTTGAAGTGTTACTATGGGTGCACTCTACCTTCAAATGGTTTGGTAAATGGATTGTGTGTGTAGGATATGCGTGTTTACATGTGTGTAATGAAAGAAGCAGCAGTTAGTGAATATGAGTGTTTATTTTAGTCTTTTTTGTTTCCATTAATTTGAAAAGTTTCTGAATACGTTAAATGCATACATACATACATACATAAAGGTAATAGTAGTTCCTACTTCACAGACTTATTGTGAGTACTAAATGTGCTATTTCATGTAAAGAGCTGACTACTACTATGTTTTATAAATTATTACTATTTAATGCATGTTAAGTAATAGTAAGTCACAGAGAATCTTGGGATGAGAATATTGAGAATACACTTTCCAGTGTTAGTAATAATAATAAATGTGCAATTATTCAGGTATTTGCATTCTTTCTTTTATTACTTCAAATATATTAGTTGTGCTTCTCCTGTATTCCTGCCTATGTTTTCTCAAGCAGTCCTGCCATCTGTTGTCCCAGCGTATGCTTCAATGCTTCAAATAGAAGTAACGTACTACCTTTTATTTTCGTCCTCTTTTTACAAACCCATGTTTCATGCCATTTTAAGTCCACTTTATTTCGTGAAGTTTCTTTAGAGCATCGTGATCCTAACTGGGATTTTTCCCCCTGAATTCCTACAAATTGACTTATTGCTTCTATTACTGCTCTGAGAATTCAGATGTAGATGTGCAACTATTGATTTCTTTGCCTCTTACTGTAAAATACTTTACAGCACAAAGTGTCCATTTCTAGTAGGAGTTTTGGAGAATAAAGAAAATACCTTCTTAAGAAAAGAATATTCTATATTATGGCTGGAGCTAATCTTTCAGATGGTGCCTAATTGTGAAAGTTGAGTTTTCCTAAAAGTCTGAAACTTAAAGTGAGAAAAATCATATGCCTTTGAAGATTTCTTCAATTGTACTACACAACCCAAGTACAAAGAAGAACTGGATTTCTCTGTGCATTTTTATTCTGACATTCACTGCCTACTTCCTAAATGCAAAGAATTTTCTGTAATAAAAATTGGACCCATATTAGGATTAATGCAGAGAAGATTTCCTCAAATGCAATACCCATCATAATCCCTTCAATTTAACTTTCCTCTGTCATGGGATTTTCAAGGAAATAAATTTAATTTTTCTTGAAGTCAAATGTATTAATAGTTAATAAAAACAAAGTCCAATGATAGTGTTAGCAAAACATAAGAAATGTATGTAAAGCCCTTCTATATTTGAATTAAATGCCTGAATTGGGCAGCATTAACTGCTAGACATTAAATATGATGTGGGTGAGAAGAAATATTTCAGGAAAAAGAAAATATTTGCTTGTTGAGCTAAAATGATGAATGGATCTATATTATGAAAATAGACCACAGGCTTATTATCAGAAAGATTGTCTTTCCAGTTGTTAGTAGAATGCAGATGTACATTAACAATGGTAGAGGAAAGTCAGATACATTTAGTATGTGTTATCTACTACGAGACAAATAAAGGCTATGATATATAGTGGACATATTTTTTAAAAAATCTTTACTCCTTTGCATTCTGAATCCTTCAATATTCTATTTGGTTTATTTTTATTAAGTTCCAAGCTGGGCCTCTTCAATCAGATTATTCCAAATTCCTGGCTATTGTATCTCATTCAGAGTTTGATGTAGAAGATGAGTCAGTCCATTGAGAGTTGTCTCTGAGACCTTATTACTCAGATGGTTGAATTAACTAGGATGGGTAGGATATACCACAGCAACAAATAAACACCAGCATCTTACTAGCCTAAAAATATATAGACATATTTATAGGTCAAGGGAAGTCCAATTTGGGTTGGGTCACACTCCTGCTTATAAGTTGGTCACATGAAATATATGGCTTCTAAAGTCACTGCACCTGAGGGTGAAAGAATTGGAAGACTTAGAAATAAATATTTTTAAGAGACAGGACTATTTGTGACTTAGACCATTCCCTCCTACCACTCATTGACTAGAGGTCAATCATTTGACTTCAACAATATGAAAATAAGGCTAAACAAATGAGTCTTTCTATATGTCCAGGAGGAAGAATAGGATGACAAAAATGTCTCTGCATTAGTCTTCTTTCTATAGAACTTAATAGTCCCATAAACTATGAGCCTTGAGTAATTGATATCCATTTCTTTTACACTCAGTATTTTAGAAAGAACTTCATTAGAATTAAATCAAACAGAGTCATTTTACCGATTATTTCAGGGAGGTATCTGGATGAAGACTTGCACATGACCTCATAAAAGCTTTTTACCTTTTCTTAAGTACTGTTTGAGTTGAATTCCTCCATTTTAAAACCAAGAGTCATCACTAATTTAGATCTTTTAGACTACCCAGACCAATGCTTTATAAAATTAACACCATTAATCAATTAATCAACTGGTGCATCAATTGGAAAGAATTTATTTTTCACATCCTTAACATTATAGTGCACCTGGGAAACTTCTAATCATCTCTCAAACTTTGTTCCAGTGTCACTGCTTAATGAAGTGTCTTCATTCCATTCTGTACACAGCTCCATTAATTCACTTAATTCTCATGGGCAGCATGGCATAAAATATAAAACCATAAGCACTGAAATTAGAATCACTAGTTTTAAATCCTGGCCTTGCTAATTACCAGCTTTGTAACATTGGGCATTATGTATAATCTCTTTTTTCCTCAGTATCGCCAACTGCAAAATGGGGATAAAATTATTAAGTTATCTTAAAAAATATGAGTTAATAAATAGAAAAATGTAGAATAGTGACAGTCATTAGGCAAGATTAGATATTTTATTGCTATTGGTTTTATTTTTACTAGACTGTGAACTCAAAAACAAATGCAGTGATTATTTACTATTTTCTTCAATACCCAGAGCATGCTTAGTATAAGTGAGCACTCACTAAATATTAGTTGAATGTATTGCACTAGTAATAACAGTAGTAAGATAATAATTATAATAACACCTAGCATTATGAAGCACCTAGGATGTGCTAAGCATGATTCTAAGTGTTTTTCATGCATTAACATATAATGAGTAAGCTGAGAAAATAGTCTATCACTGAGGATAGTTAATACTTGCTATTATTATTTAAAATACTAAAGAATTTCAATGGCTTAAAAAAGAAGAGTTTATTTCTCATTGGGATAAAATTTAACTTTGATGTTGCTAGTTTCAGAGATTTCCTGGGTAGAACTTCCAACAGTACTCACTCAGGGTTCTAGATTTTCTTCTTTCTACTGCACATCTTTTATAAGGTCTTCTGAAGTTACCTTGAAAGGAACAGAGAAAAGAATCATAAAATGAGTTTGCTTTATTGTTTAATTAGAAACAGGACTAGAAATACATCTATTCCACAACTGTTCTATTGGCCAAAAATTGACACAAGATTGTGCAAAATGAAAAGAAAAGACCTCCTTTGTGATCATGAGTAAAATTAAATCACTTGGTAAAAAGTAAATTTTAAAGATCTATTGAGGGAAGTGAAGATTAAAATCCAAAACAAATGAAAACAGAAGACTGCTATCATTGGAAAGCTCCACTGAAGAAACAATTAAGAGTGGCCTTGCAGGATGCAGACTAAGAAAAAGTAGAATTGGTGGAATGAAAGGAGAAAGCATTCCAGGTGAGAAGACAGGCACAGCTAGAGGTGTGGAGGGAAGCCTCTACAGGAACAACTCCTGTTAAACAGCTGAGCACTATGAAAACTCAGACTCAGTACATACAACGCTAGCAACAAACAAAGGTCATTAAAACCATGTAGCAATGAATGCATGCATCCTTCTTTCTAGAAAACCTTGACATGGAAATAAGCCTATTGCTGGTGGGAGATTGGGATTTACTCCACTGCACCTGGTTATAAGATAAACAGATTCTTTATACTTGAATTCAGTCCTTTTTCAAACTCCTACATCCACATAAGATGGTTGACTAATCTTGTTTAGAATGATGTTGTTGGCAACGTTTTCTGACACTTTCCACCTGTTGCATTGTACTCTAAATCCTGGTTGTTTTTGCACAGTTTAGTCTTGCCTCCTTACCAAGACTATATACCATTCAAAAATAGAGACTTGAATAAATTCAAAGTCCTAAGCACAGTGTAGCAGACATAATAGTTGTTTACATAACACTGACTTATCTCTCAAGTCGCGGGATGTTGTACAGATACCTGGCACTGCAGTTTTGTGCTCTGCACACAGGCTTCTAAACAGGAGCACAGCAAAATCCCCACATCTTATCTATATTTTTTATCTTTTCATCTTTTCTATTAGTCAGTGAAGGAACAAAAAGCTAAATTATCATATTCTGAGTCATGGCGCTCTCCTGGTCTCTGCAGTCCATTTTGTAAGGGATGAGGCAGAACTGAACGTTAATTAGTAAATGATTGATATCCACCCTGCCCTGTACATGCAACCACCAGTGACCTATATTTTGCTGAATATGTGGTATTCTGATACATTAGGATACATTATTCTTTCACTCCTTCTGCCACATTTTCAGGTTGGATGCCATGTTGTCTTGTGTGGGTGCCCAAGCTTGGCTTAAAATTCTAGTGCTTTCTCTCTTCCAAGGGCTGAGGCATTTGGAGAAGGTGTAACTGCTTCCTGGGAATGCATTTGCCAAGTGTTAGAAGTTAAATAAGCAGAGAAATTTAAATGACATGTCATGTAAAACCCAATTCAGATCCAACTGGGGTGTCTCCAAGAAGCATCTTTAAATATAAATTTCTAATCTATGTTAAAATTACATCTTAAATGCTTATGGAGATGAATGGATCACTCTATGACTCAAAATCATTTACATGGACTGTTTCATACTTAATCTGAAACATGTTTCCTCTAAGATTCAAATGGGTAGGTTGACAGTCTTCTACTCTTCAGACAATTTCATTTTTAGGCTTCTGAATTTTTCTTAAATCAAAATCTATATTGCCTCAAGTGGGCAAATGATGTGTCCAGCTGAAAGCATATGAATTAAGTTTAGGGTTCTCGTGATAAAAATATGAGATGCAAGCTGTGTGTGGTGGCTCACGTCTGTAATCTCAGCACTTCGGAAGGCCAAGGCAGGCGGATCACGATGTCAGGAGTTCGAGACCAGCCTGAATGACATGGTGAAACCCGTCTCTACTAAAAACACACACACACACACACACACACATACACACACACAAATAGCCGGGTGTGGTGGCATGCACCTGTAATGCCAGCTATTCGGGAGGCTGAGGCACGAGAATCGTTTGAACCCAGGAGGCAGAGGTTGCAGTGAGCCGAGATCACACCACCACCGTACTCCAGCCTGGGCAACAGAGTGGGACTCTGTCTCATATATATATGATGCAGACTGTGCATGTGATTTGTCTTCACTTCTGCAGGGTAGAAACATAGTGGCTAAATAAAGTACCTTTGTGGTTTCAAGAAAGAAGATTTGACTGTTAGCTTAAGTAGGTGGGACTGAAGAGAAGCCTATAAATAAATATAGGGGCTATTATAGCAGTCAGGTAACCTTATTGTGTTTATTATCTTCTTTGCATTAAAGTAGATGACTGAAGAATTAGGCTAATGGAGACATTGAGCAATGGATAAGGAGAAATGGCAAGATAAGTTCAGGATTAGAATAAATATTGTTCAAGGGAAAAGAGAAACCAGTTAGGGAGTTGCCACAGCTGGCCTCTCAAGCTCTCTCTTTTCCCCTCTTTTTTTTATCTCTACCTTTGGTTAAAACAAAATAAGCAGAAAACCATTAGCTTGGGATTGTTTCTGTACCCAGAATCCTTACACAAATAAACTGATATTTAACTTAAAGGCATTCCTTATAATGCATTAATTTTGAAAAAAATGAACAAATGAATTAAACTGAGTTTCAGCCATTCACAAACAGCTATTAGTTGTATTACTAGAGGCTTTCCACTGGGCCATACACAAATAAAGCAAATGCCTCACTTTACTCAATCAAGTGATGTTCATACTTTGAATCTGCATTCAGTTTATAAAAGCCTGCTGCTCAGGCTGCTAAAGTGGAGAGCTCTGAACCTCTTCTGCTTTTGAGTACTGCCCGATTTGTGAACCTTTTAATGCTCAAGTGAACCCTGTTACATTTATTTTGCCTACAGGTTTTCTTTTAACACATATGTATTTTTTCAGCATATATGGCTTCCTTTAGCTCATGATCATTTCATAGTCCAAACATTTGTGAAGAGAGTAGCAGTTAGTTTCATTCACTCAATACATGCAAACAGAATAAGCCTTTGCCACCTAGTCAGGAAGACATTATGTCAAGAATGCTTTGCTGAGGCAACAAGCTCTCCCCTGTTGTCATTCAACTATACTCAAGGCTGAGTATCACTGATGAGGATGAACATAGATGTAGAGATGAATAGAGATTTAATATATAATAGATAAATAGAGATAGATAAATGATAAATAGTGCTGCTGAAGATGATTATGACTACAATCAGCATGATAATGACAATGACAGTGATCATTCATTCTCATATTTTACTTTCTCTCTTTCAGGCTCTGTTTTAACCAAATGACATGGTTTCACTTATTGAACTTTCACAACCCTATGAAATTGATACTATTATCATCTTGTATTTTACAGAGAGAAAATTAAGCCAAAAGTAGGTTAAATAATTTATTTTAATGCACAGAAGACATAAAAAATGCAGTAATATTAAAAACAACAAGTGAAAACAACAATGGCAACAACGAAAACAGCCCCAAACATGCAATAAACAAGGCTCAAGGAAAATAGCATCTACAAGCCATATTAATATCTGTGGTGTTTCCCCCAAAAGTAGTACAGATATTCAGTGAATCTTTTTTTGGAAGACTGAGTATTTGTAACCCATATCTAGCAGAGGGATGAAGATCCCAGTACCTTTGGTGATGATGCCGGAATGTGACCACTCTTGAGTTTTCCTCAGTGATATTTACCTATCAATGCAGAATATAATTCAAAATTAAGGATATTATGAGTTGAAGGGTTATATTCACTGATAAATGTGTCATTTAAATCTTAGTTATCATGCATGGATGGCTCAGACACTCATCTCTAATACCTTGTTCCATTTATAACTCACTCATTTGATAATCCTGCAGTAAAGACTACATGCAGGCGTTTAGAGAAGTTATACTTTTTCTAGCTTGTATCTGGTTTCTACTCCAAGACCGCAAGAGACAGACTCCCAAGAAGCGACACTTTTCAGGTTCCTGATTCCTCCAAAGTATAATTCATGTATATGTATATATACAAATTACTGTATATATATCAATTTATATATGCTATACTTACTATATATTATCAACATATCTACTTTCCTGCAAATTTTTGTTCCTGTAGATTGGAACATTACAGATAAGGCTTGATCTTACAACTACAAATCTATCACCTTGACGTTAATATAGATTACATGTCAATATGAAATTTGGCAAGAATGGTGCCATCCAATAAATCTAATGAGAAGCATTACATTTTTCTCAATATACTAGCATTGTTAATTAGGTTTGATTGAAAAATGAGTTGTTCTCACTGGCACTAGAAGCAGTAGATCCCAAGTATTCATACATCAATAAATAGCTAATAACAGGCATTGTGTATGTCATTAAATAATCATAACAGTTATTCTTCCTTAATAGGACTGGAGTGCCTTGTATCCTGCAGCTGAGTAAATCACTGCACTTGATTGTTTCCTGTTTTATTCTAAAAAGCAAAGACTGTAAATAATGTGAGCTGTTAGCTGTCATACAACTCGTATCATTAGTAGAAAGAATATTTATAGAACCCTAAACAAACCTAATGTGACAGAAAAAAAGATGAAGAGAAGATACCAAAGACAAGATTAGTGGAAAAATAATAATAGAAAATAACAAGTAATATGCTAGATAAAATATAATAATAAACAACCTGTTTAGATAAGCATACTTACAAGCAAATAAAGTGTTAAGGCCAGGCCATTCACTTATACTTGGTGGGATGTTTTGGTGGAAAAATATGTCCTGAGTTCCACTATTGTAAATTGAAATTTGGTTGCTTTGCTGATGTAAAAAAAAGTCTGTTTATCCCAGAGTAAGAATAACATATTTAGTTCAGTATGAATAGTTTTATGAAATTGTATTCAGGTATAAGTGTTACTCAGCTGCTCATAACAACGTATGGAAATATCATTAGCCTTAAGAAGATGAAAGTTAAGTGCCAGTAGTACAGACTCACATTTATTGGAAATTCGGTCTTTGGTATTTTTCTTTTCTGCCATTCACATCACATACCTTGCATTTCAAATGTGCCTCATGATTCAAGATGATTTTTTAAATGAAGGAAATCATGTCCGTGTTCTAGACAGCATGAAAAAGTGGGACAAAATGTGCTGACTCAACTCTTGTAAAAAGCTTTTCTGTAAATTATACAAATATCTTCTGTTTACATTTCATTAGTCAAAATACTTAGCTTAAAGTAAGCTGGGAAATACAGCAGTAAAATAGGCATATGACTATATTTAATAAAATTAGTAACAGGTCTTTTCTAGCAATGGTTTAATCCATTGCTTGTGACTAATGTGCCCTCTTATAATTACTAAGTAATTTGAAGAAAAATATAAATAGATGAAAGAGAAGGAGAGAGAAAAAACATTGGAAGGTACTGAAGACCTGCTAAGTGAGGAGTTTTGTGGTTGAGATCTACAGGAGGAGAAAATGCAGTGATGTCATGGATCTGAAACTGCTAAATTCCATTTCTTAAATCAGTGACTGAGAAGCTGAATACAACTTCTGACGCTTTTGTAGGGATGATGTGATACCAAAAGGAAAAGCCCTGATAATACCTCAGCTTTTGGTCGTGACTGCAATAATGATACATCCATGGAGAAGGGAGCAGAGGAAATAGACAAGTCCTTAAATAAAATAAAGTCCACCTTTAAATCATCTCAATCCCTAGTAGAGATTAAGATGACCTGGAATTTCTAGTTCTTTTAGCACAGCTGCTTTTTAAAAAACATAAGTAAAATTTATATGGAGGGAGATGGTTGTAGTAAATGCCTTGTATTATCTCTATAGGTTTTCACATTTAATGTCTGGATATGAAGAAATAAAACAACCAGTAAAGAAACCCATATGAGAGCACAAAGCATGAAAAAAAGCATGAGGGAAAAAAGTGACAGATAAAAGAGGCAGATCAACAGAGACTCCAACAATGGGCTAATTAGGCTTATGATGTTTTAATAAGAAAACCAACCTTAATGTGTTTATGAAATTATAAATAGTATTGTAAATTTCAGCGGGCAACAAAAACTAGAAGTAAAATAAAATAGAAATAAAAATGAAATAAAATTATCAAAATCATAATCAATAAATAGATGTGCTAACAGGTTAGACACAGACCACGAGAGACCTGGTGACTTGGAAGATAGAAACGCTGAAAGCACACTTCCTCCTAGTGACCTGGAAGACAGAGAAGCAGAAAACACACACGTAGATGCACATCAAGACAAAATCATAAAAATTGCAAAAAAGGAGCATAAAGCACATATGGAATTTATTATAAACTTCTAGTATGCATGGAATTGAAATCCAGAGAGGTGAGGGGACAGAAGAGGGAACAGAGATAATGGTAGTAAATTTTCCCCAAACAGACGTAAGTCATCAAGGCTCATATTCAATAATAGTATACTGAAGTAGGAAAAATTCCCCAAAAATCCCCACAGGAACACCATAATTAAAGTCCAAAAGAAAGAAAACCTTACGAATAGACATATGAAAGTCCGTATTACGTTCAAGTGAGCCACAATGAGAGCTGCAGAGGAGAGGAAATAGGTGAATGATGTCTTTAATTAGTGAAAGGAATATGAGTACTAATCTTAAATTGTCTATCCAAAACCATGCAAAAGAAAAAAAATACATATATATTCCTTTAAAAAGCCAAAAATATTTTTAGTCAAACTCAGAAAAATTTTATTAGCAGATTTAAGCTAAAATCAAACCAAATAGCAAAAATAATAATGCCAACATCAAAAAATTCCCAGGTAAGTATTCTTTCAGCAGAATAAAAAAAGAGCTTAGGAGAAAGGTGGAATGTGCATGAAGGAAAGCAGAGTCAGATGAAAGTTACATGAATGAATCTAAATAAATATTGACAGTAACCACAAAAATGAAGATGTTGTAAGCTTTAATATATACACAAAATTAAAGTATAAAACAACAGTAATACTAAAGTCAGAAGAGAAATAGTGTTAAAGTGTTTGAAACATTTTGAATTGCCTGGAAGTCAATAAAGTATTAACTTTATTCATTAGATACACTATGCAATCTCTAGCATACCAGTACAACTATAAAATAATCTATAATAAGTTCATACAGAACAAAGTTAATAATAAAAATGTAATAACTCAATCAACAAGAATTCAAAGAAGCAGAAAAAAGGGAACATGGACAGTCAGGTCAAATAGATAAGGAAAGGTAAGCTATTTTGATATTAATAATGAATAATCATATTTATAACAGTAGTCTAAATATTTCTAACTAAGGGGAAGCAAACAAAATGCCCTATTAGTTTTTTTAAGGATGCCCTAACAAATTACTGCAAACCTTTTGGCTTAAAACGGCAGAAACGTATTCTGTTACAGTTCTGGAGGCCCAAAGTGCAAAATAAAGACATCAACAGAGCTCCAAATATTTCACAGCAGAACATATTCTTCATCTTACAGTCTCTGGTAGCTCTAGAAGCAGTTCCTTGGCTTGTGGCAGCATAATTCCAATCTCTGTCTTCAACTTCATATGGCCTTCTCCTCCCTGTTTTCTACTCTTCTCTCCTCATAAAGACACTTGTTATTAGATTTAAGATCCACTTGGTTATTTGAAGATGTTCTCTTACAGAATCTTCAACTTATATACATCTGCAAGGATTCTTCTTTCCAAATAAAGTAATATTCATATGTACTGGGAATTAGAGTTGAGCATATCTTTGGGGGAACCAATATTGCCTATCATATTTGTGGGACAAACTCACATATTTGTTGTTGCAATAGACCCTTAAATATAAAGTAGAAAGAAAAAGAATCAGAAAAGATGTCCTATACAAACACTAACCAAAAGAAATGCAGATTTTAAGACAAGGATCATTATTCTTGTCACGAGGAGTGATAATTTCATAATGATCAAATAGTTAATTCACCAGAAAATATAAAATTCTAAATGCATGTACATCTAATATTGTAGCCTCAAAATATATGAAACAAAACTATAGAGAAATATATAGGAAATGATACCATGATTACGGTACAAGACTTTAATACATCTCTCTCAGTATATGAGAGGGTAAAAAATAAATCAGTAAAATACAGAACATTTGAAACACAAAATCACAAACTTGACATACCTGGACAAACTTAACAAGCACTGAACCCAAAAATTTCAGAATACAAATCACTTTCAAGACCATATAGGATGTTTAACTAAATGGACTATCTGTTAAGCCATTACCCAAATCATGACAAATATTCCATAATTGACATACTGAAGAGTGGGTTCTCTAGTTGGAAATTAATCACAAATACACTAACAGAAACTGGCAGAAGTTTGGAAATTAAGCAATATGTGTCTAAGCAATCCATAGATTAAAAAGATATTACGAATGAATATCATCATTGCAACCAAAAATATGACATTCAATAATTAAGAAATTCAGATAAAGCTATGAATAGATAAAATTATTTTTATTTTTAAATGTATACATTATTTTTAAATGTATACATTAAAAAATAAACCTGAGAAGTTAATCATTTAAGTGAAATAAGCACAAAAGGACAAATGCCACAAATGTGCTTATATGTGGAATCTAACAAAGTCAAATTCATAAAAGCAGAGAATAGGATGGTGACTACAAGAGGTATGGTGGGGTTGATGTGGAGGATTGGGGAGGTTGGCTGAACATACAAAGGAGGAGTAAATTCACGAAATCTTTTGTATATTATGGTGACTATAGCTAATAATATATTTATACTTAAAATTGCAAAGAAAGTCGATGTTAAGTGTTCTCATCACAAAAAAAATGATGTCTATGAGGTACTATATATGCTAATTAGATTGACATAGCCATCTTTCAATCTGTACATATATTAAAGCATTATTTTGTACATGATAAATACAGGTGGCCCTCTGTATTTTTAGAGTGTGAATCTGCAATTTAACCAACCACAGTTTAAAAATATTCAAAAAAGTAATAATAATCATATTACAATAAAAACTAATACCAATAAAGAACAATATAGTACAAAGAGTATTTACATAGCATTTACATCATATGAGGTATAATAAGTACTCTAGAGCTAATTTAAAGTATACAGGAGGGTGTGCATACATTATATAAAAATACTATGCCCTTTACATAAGGGACTTGAGCATCTACAGATTTTGTTATCTGAAGGGGATCCTATAATCAGTATCTCAAGGATATAAAGTGGTGACTGTATATACAATTTTTATTTATCAATGAAAATTAGAATATATTTTAAAGGAAGGAAAACACTTAAAAAAAAACATGTATCATAAATTTAATAAAAATTCATCTAAAGAATTTTAGAAGTGACACCAAACTAATGCTCCCAGAAGAGTAGAAGGAAGAAAATAATAGTGATAAAAGCAGAAGTTGACAAATAAAGGAAATCAAATATATAATGGGGAAAATCAACAAATCCCAAGGGTAATTTCTTAAGACTAATAACAAAGATTTAATAATATAGATTAATCCATGCCAAGACCTTGAGGCAGACAGACAGACTATGAGAGGGGCCTCTAGCAGGTCAGGTGGTAAGTGGCAAAGCTGGAATTTGCCCCTTGGGGTGTTTCTGGAGCTTTCTTTGCATGCCGAGTTGACTGCTTGCATCCATAAAGTGCTTTTTTTTTTTTTTTTTGGGGGGGGGTGTCATAATAATTGGATGCTTTATTGTATAAGAAAATGCCAAAATGTTTTCCAAGTGGTTACACCAATTTGTATTTCTAACAAAAATCTATGAGAGTTCTCATAGCTCCACATTCTTGCCAAGCATGTGGTACTCAGTCTTTTAAATTTCCACCATTCCAGAGAACGCGCAGTGATAACTCTGTGGTTTTTATTTTCATTTTCTTGATGAGTAATGAAGTTGAGAACCCTTTCATGTGTATGTTTGTCATTGTTTCTTGGTGATGTGTCTGTTCAAATCTTTTGCCCATTTTAAAAACTGGGTTGTTTTCTTAGTTTTACCAATTTGTTAAGAGACCTTAAACATTCCGGATATAAGATTTTCTTCTACATTTTCTTCTAGCAGTTTTATAGTTTTAACTCTAATGTTTAGATCTATGATTCACTTCAGGTTAAGTTTTTTTTTTGTTGTTTTTGTTTGTTTGTTTGTTTGTTTGTTTTTTTAATTATACTTTAAGTTCTAGGGTACATGTCCATAACGTGCAGGTTTGTTACATATGTATACTTGTGCCATGTTGGTGTGCTGCGACTTTGTTAGTTTTTTAAAGATGCCCTAACAAATTGCCACAAACTTCTTGGCTTAAAACAATAGAAATGCATTCTCTTACAGTTCTGGGGGCCCAAAGTCCAAAATAAAGACATCAGCAGAGCTCCAAATAGTTCATGGGAGAACATACTCTTCATCTTACAGCTTCTGGTAGCTCTAGAAGCAGTTCCTTGGCTTGTGCTTTTTGTTAATATGTCTCTAGGGGTCAGACTGATTTTGTTCTAGAGATCCCTGGGTCTTGCTGGTAATAGCATGGGGATCCACCAATTTGTTTTGCCACTGTCCTACACACAGACATAGTTTCCATTCATAGGTCATTATTAAATGCTTCTTCCTAAGGCTTAAAAAAAAGAATGTTGAACTACACTCTCAATTTTCAATACTAAGATAAAATGCAGATGATTTCCATGCAAAGATAACCTGAATAAAAATTATACTTCTTTCAGATTTTCCAGATCCGAATGTCTGCTTTAGGAGCAAAGTCTTTGCTCCTGGTGCAAGGCCTTGGGGCAATTCCAACTAGAAAGAAACTGCAAATAAAGTTTATCAGAGATTTATAATACTAGATATTCTAGATACAGAGACAGAGTGAAAAATGGGCAGATAGAGAAGTTGTCAGAAGAATCGCCGCCGGGAACCCTGCTAGTTGTGTTTCCTGGTCAAACCTGTTGAACTATGGCCGTAGACATAGATCCAAAGCTGACACCCTCTGTCTTGAAAGTTTCTTGAGTTTTCCTGGCCAAAGGAGTCCTAGCTCTATTGTGGGGAGCATGTAGAATATGAGATGAAATTTCAATTTTGTTCTAAATGTCAGGGGAAGTTACTGAGATTTCATTTAAAAGATCACAGCCTGTTGTGTAGAGGATGGATTTAGTGAACATGAGTGAAAGCAGGGTGACCAGTCCTAGGGATCTGTAGCAGTGTTCTGAGAGATAGCACCCATCCACTCCTGGGGAATCATCTTGGATAGAACTAGTGGATTTAAGTGACTCTGACTTCACAACTGCATTAGATATACCCCCATCCTCCCACCTCACCCACAACCCAGATTGCATTAATTAACCAGCCCCTCTACTAATTAGCTTGGGGCAATTATTTTCCCTGTGAAAGTTGGTTTTGGGAAAACATTCTTCCTTTTCTCTTAAGAAGAGAGGAAGCTGAAAATCAAAAGTTATTATGTTTATGGCCAAAAGTAATATGAAAGACAGTGAAAATCTTTCAGCTATAAAAGTAATTACCTAAAATCAAAGGCATGAAAATGATGGCTGGCTCTTATAAGTGTGTTTTAGGTCATGCAAATCATGTTAAAAGTTGCAATTAGAAATAGATTTTTTTCCCCCTGGGAGAGCTACATGCAATATTCAGCTGAAGAAATTTACTTCTCTTGGACTCGAGGCAACCATCCCTCCAAATTGTAATCTGTTCTTCTATATTACATGCAAGAATCGTTGCCGAGGTCAATATCTTGGTGATATAAATCGTCTCTTGTGCCTGATATGTGTCTTCTGTTAAGAATATTAGGCTGAAATAGTTTAATGGCAGATATTATGGAAGAAATTGTGCACCTTATTTCTGATTGCTGGAAAATTGGTGATTCTCATCCATCAAAAATTATTTTCTAACCTAATTTTTTCTTCAACTCTACTGTAGGGCTTTTAAGATTATTTTAAGAAGCATCTTTGCTGCTACATTTATCATGGGATGTGAAAGGACAAAGTTTTAACATCTTTTGTCTAGAGTCCTTGGTCATTTTTTATTGTAAGCCTTTGGGTTATATTTTGTTAGTGAAGTAAACTCTAGCACAACTTTGAACAACTTCTAAGAATCATTCAGTTTTAGGATGGAGAAAGGCCTTTGTCATAGTCTTATTTTACAGCTTCTTATGTGTCCATCTACAAAGCTCAGTAAAGTACTTTGTGAGTAGAGTATGCCTTCATCCAGTTATAAATAAATACCCACCAGCATCTATGTTCAGGTAGTGTGTTAGGTTCTAGGCATACAATAATCCACAAAACAGATAACATTCTTGCTCACAAGGAGCCTTCAGTTTAGTGTGAGCAAAGGGCCATTCATTCAAGCTTCTTTACTCTAGTGGGCCCCTGATAAGATGTAAAGCAAGTGCCAACGTCTGCACTGAAAATTTTATTTTATGTTGAATGTGAAAGTCTGATGTTTCCTCTGAAGCTTTGGGCTTGCACACCTATTGCCTGTGGGCCTGGTGTCAAGATTGTGTCTGTAAGACATTGGAATCTACATGGTCTTTAATGTTTTCTAAAATTGTGGTCTGTGGATTTTTATTTTGAGCTCTTACTCCCCATCAGACATTTCAGCATGTGTGTACATGCACACATGTATGTTACCCATGCTTTTGTGTCTTTGCAGTGTCTCCTCAAAGCAGATTGGTGTGACCAATTTGTAAATGAGGAAATTAAGACTGAACATTCACTTGCCCTTGGCCAAACAACTGGCAACTTGTAGACCTAGGATTCAGGCTCAAGACTGTCTGCCTCAGCAGCCTGTACCCTGTGCCTGCGCCTACTCCAGCACATCCCCGTCTTTTTGGTTTGTACTCCTTTCAGCCCCCTTCCACTTAATCTTGTAGAACAGGGCAGTTCTTACCAGTTTCTCATTTTCTTACTAAAAATTATTGGTGCTTTAACCTGTTGGTGCCTCAACTTACTTTCTGTATTGTGTCTTTCTCCTTAAGAAAAAAAAAAAATGAATGAGAAATTAAACTAAGGGCGGATACTCAACTTAGATTGTATATGTGGCTACTTGTATGTATATAATACTTGAAACTGTTCAAACTACAGGATGAAAATATACAAGCCCCAAAATTGAAAATTCAAACATTGTGCTATGAACTAAATTATGTACCCTCAAAATTCATAGTTCAAGCCATAACCCCTAATATGACTGGTTTAGAAGATAAGACCTTTAAAGAGATACTTAAGATTAAATGAGGTCATAAGTATGGGATGCTGATGGGATTGAGATACCTGTAAGAAAAAGGAAGAAACCTTAGGGAACTCACACACATACAAAGGGCCATCTGAGGCACAGTGAAAAGTGAGTATCTCCAAGTCAAAAATATCTCAAAGTCAATCTCATGAGAAATTGGACTAAACAATGTTTTTGATCTTGGGCTTTTAGCTTTCAAAACTCTGGAGAAATACATTTTTGCTGTTTATTCAGTCTGTGGTATTTTGTTATGACAGTCCTATCAGATTAATACACATGGTGACATTAAAAGAGGAAGAAAGAGGAAGGGAGGAGGAAATAGAGGAGGGAGAAGAAAAGGGGCAAGAGAAAGGAAGAAAGGATGACAGGGAGGAAGAGTGAGAAAAGAAAGCAAGAAGGAAGGGGAGGGGAAGGGAGGGGACGGAAGGAATAGGAGGGGAGAGGAGGAAGAAAAGAAAAGGAAGGAAAGAAGGAAGAAGAAAGAGAAAGAAGGGAGGAAGGAAGGAAAGAAAGAAAGAAAAGAGAAAAGAAGGAAGGAAGGAGAAAAGAAATAAGGAAAGGAAAGACTAGGGAAAAAAAGTAAAGAAAATAACTGCCCATTAGAAAGATTTTAGAGGGAAGAAAGAAAAGATTTTTTTAAAGTTCAAAAGGGAGGAAATAAGTGGACAAAATAAAGATAAAATGTCTTGAAAAGCAGCCCAGTGGCTTTACAATAACTAGTGGTAAAATTCCCCTTTTTGCAACATTAATTAATGTCCTCTTCTGTGGGTCATTCAGTGAGTCAAGGTTCTTCCCTCAGATCAGGCACCCTACACGGGCTTCAGAAACACCCACTTCCCTCCCAATGCAACTGCCAAGAGACTGTCATATCCTAGATAGTTAACTTGTGCTTTCTCCCCTGATCATGAGAGGGAACACATATCTGGCTCTCAACAGTGGAAATGGCAGAAGAGCTTCCTTCTCTGTGTTCAGTTTAAGGGCCTTGTAGGGCTGAACATTCCCTGTCTAGTTATCTGATAGACACTCTACCCCACAGAGGAGAAATCTCTCTTTCACTTGAACAACTATCAGCAGAATTTCCTTATAATCTTTGTAAGGCCCTGGGATGCTTCTCTGATTGGTCCAGTCTCCACTAGATACCATGGAGCCAATGGTTGAACATCAAAATGCTTATCTAATCGGGTGAGTAGAGGGGAGATCTGACATTTTCTGGCTCGCCAGACATCAGTTTTAGTATCTGTGGCCTGTCTCATAGGTCAGTCCTCACCTACTGGTCATCATAGAACCCATTTTATCCACTGACAATATTCCTATTTATATATTCCTGGTACTTTCCACCATACGTTCAAGCAAATTAATTATATCACTTTATTTTACAGGCAAAGTTGCATGTGCTAAAACACTTGTGGGCAAATTCATAAAAAACTCACAACCTTAATTTTCATAAGTGCCAGTTTCTTCACCTGTAAAACTGAGATAATAACAGGTACCTCGCAAGAATAGTATGAGGATTATATGAGCCAATGTGCTAAAATACTTAGAAAAGTATCTGGTATATATAAGTTATTTAATAAATAGGAACTAACAATATTGCAATTATTCAAAATAGGCATCCAATTTATTACTTCGTAGGAGAATGATACTATTAGCAAGCTCTAAAACTGAAGGAAAGAGTGCCAACACTTCCACTATTCCTGGGGTGCTATTTCCAGGAAGGCTGACTGCTGACTTCCTCCCTGTCCACCAGACAAAGCCAACTGGCATCCTGGTGAAGACAGATCCCAATTCTTGTTCCCACTCCCCTCTTCTCTCTGTAAATAAGGAACAGAGCCACAATGTGGATCAATTAACTTTTGTTTTGCAATTTCAAGTGTGTGCTGGCTCCCTAACACAATCTCCTTTCAGGTGGACTTTTCACCAGACAGGCTATTATCTTGTCTGGGGAATGCTGTAGATGTATACATTAAAAAACAAAAGTCCCGAAGAGATGTTTTGAGTATACAAAAATGTAACTCCAGGAAAAATTTTATTCCTTCTTATAGCAGAACTCTCTCCTTGTTTCCCTGCTCTGGAGACACTTAGTGAATAATGTGTGTGAGCTCAGGAGTAATTGAGAATAATGGCAGTGTCAACTTTAGGACAAGTGATAAATCTTAGTTTGTTTATGACTTAGAATTTTTATTAATGCTTGATCAAAAGAACGCTTCTTAGTTGTAATTAAAATACACTAGAGCAATTCTTTAGCTTCGCATATGAAGAAAGAGGCTTGCAAAGCAACTTCAGAAATTTCCTCCCAGGAGCCACAAAGTAAACTTTGATGAGAAGTAGCCAAACCACAGATTATTCTAGAGCATGTGTAATTTCAAGGATCTGCTATAGTATAATTTCATTTATTTTTAAATAGTCATATGTCCTGGCTGCCTACTGTCTACTGTGATGACACTGTCTCACTCACAGGGAAGTTGAGTGGAGATAGATATAAATACATAAGTGATTACAAAAATATGTGATAAGTACGAAAATAACATTCTATACTAAGCGCTATGGGAGCACAAGAGCTGTGATGCTTGAATGGGATCTTTTTAGAAAGGAAATAATATGGCCTCAATCCAACAGATTTTGATTTAATTATCTTGTAGTAGGACCCAACTTAGGTATTTGTTTTTAAAGTTTCACTGGTATCTATGCGCAGCCCAGATTGAGAGGTACTGCACTAACAGATATCAGTCCTGCTGAACTTCCTTATTCTTGGCAGTAGCAGCTTTCTGATCTCTCTCAGGGAAAGAAGGCAATGAAAGTTTTTTATATTCTAGTTTTAGGATCTCATCATGAGAGAACAAGAGACTCAGCATCCTCTGCACCCTGCATGTGAACAGAGGAACCGTGATGCCCATTTGGCACAGGAATGGGAGGCAACTAAAATTAACCAGATCTACTTGGAGACCAGGACTTTATTTCTCTGAATCTTAATTTCCCATTCTAAGAGGAAAGAATTAGACACTACTGACCTTCTATAAAAAATCACAAGTACTGAAAATTCTTGAGAGAAAGAGACTGGGATGGTAATCCTCAAATTTAAGTGGTTATAAGAATCCTCAGATGGAACTTCTTATAATGCATATCCCTGGGCCTTATCCCCAGGGAACTTGTTTGAGTATGTTAAGAGCAGGGGATTATGTGCATAAATTGTATATTTTTCATAATCTAATTGGGTTACTTTTCTGTAGGGAACTTGAATATACTTTGAAAAAAATACCACAGTGGGGCTTGAAGAATCCCAGTTGGTGCCAAGAAGAAGGTTTTATAAGTTTTTTAAGAAAATAAAAGGAGAAGAACAGAAAAGGAGAAGTCTTAGGTATGACAGAAGAGAAATTATCATGTGCCAAAGTATATTGTAGTTTAAAAACAGTGCTTTAGTTTTGGAAAGGATAACCAAGGTGATTTGGTCTAATGACATGTAGCAACATCAGTTAAGCCATCATAAATGAATAGCCATGTAGCCTGGCTGAATTCTCTCAGGGGATTCCCTACATCCCTTTTCCATTTCTGGTTGATTCTTGTTGTCTCTTTGCTGACCACATCCATCAATCTATACTTTTTGCCTTTTGGCTTTCAGCAACATTGAATAAGCCAGCTTGTTCCTGCTCACAGCCCTTTGTATATATTTGGTAATGGCTCTCTTGTCATTTGGCAAAACAGTCTTCCTTTCTCCCTGAAGAGGCCTCTTCCTCCAATTATTATTCTTTTAATAGTTTTCAGAGCGTTCACCATCCTATTCACATTACTCTGAAAACTGCAAGTCTCGGAAAGGGTCTTCCTAAATGTTTCCCGAAAAGCAGTATTACCCACATCTCCCGTCCTCTACCCCATGGACAACGAAAGCGTTGCTTCCTGAGGTCACTTCCTATTACTTTTTTCAATGTATTTACTGAATATTAGCAAATCAACTTGAATTAGATCTAGAAGAAATTGATGATTCCTTCCAATCACTGACCCACTTGGCAAGGAGTAAACTCACTGAAACAGAAACGAAATTGCATGCCTTAGAATCAGTTAACCAACTCTAATCTACCAGAAATCACTCTTAGAAGTGGTGCCTGAGAGTGCCTGAACTAATTCTGTAGATTCTTGTGCCTGATTCTGTAGATTCTTGGAGGCAGAAGGAGCAGAGAAATTATAAAGATTAAAGGTAGTAATCAGGGCTTTAATCCCACTCCACATCCAAAACCAAGTGTTTGGATTGTCATGTTCTGATTCCATAAAGCTTGGCTCATTACCACAGGTAGTAAATGGTCATTTTATGGAAGGTGCTATCTACTGGGTTGGCAAAACCAAAACCATAATTTCCTCCATCAATCTTTGATTTGCAAAGTTGATTTTTTAATACCAACTGGGGCAGAGTTTTTGTATATCATGCACAAATAAGGCAGAAGCCTCTGTTCTTTAAGAGGCCAAGAGGAAACCTGGCCCAGTGGCTCACACCTGTAATCCCAGCACTTTGGGAGGCCGAGGTGGGTGGATCACTTGAGGTGAGGAGTTCAAGACCAACCTGACCAATATGGTGAAACCTCATCTCTACTAAAATATACAAAAATTAGCTGGGCGGGGTGGTGTGGGCCTGTAGTCCTAGCTACTCAGGAGGCTGAGACAGGAGAATTGCTTGAACCCGGGAAGCAGAGGTTGCAGTGAGCCAAGATAATACCACTGCACTCCAGCCTAGGTGACAGGGTGAGACTCTGTCTTAAAAAAAAAAAAAAAAAAAATGCCAGGAGGAATGGAGGAGGGAAAGACAGAACGTCTGTTTCTACTCAAGTTTTATGCAGTAAGAAAAGGTGTTGTGGAAGAAAAACTGGGAAATAAAATGGTCTAAAAATCTTCTAAGGGAAAATAAACAAAACATTTTATTCTCTGTGGAAATGTTAATGCTATTCAGTCAACTAAGGTGACTGGCAGTGGAGTGGGAGGTGAGTTATGGGCAAAGGATCAGAGAACTAGAAGATTGCACTACTCCATCTTTTAAGAGTAAACCTTCTCCCAGACACGTATAACTCAGTAAGACATGGTCAAGTGTACACTCTTGCTCAAGGATCTATAATGATGCTTAACCCCCTTAGCACACAGTCCTCTGCAGGCTTTCTGCCTCATGAATTACCACCTCTCCATAACACGCAAATTCTCCATAATGAAGCTCCAAGGGACCATCCTCCAGAGTCAGGGCCAGAGACTCAGCAGTGTTAGCTGTCTGCTGTGCCCTGAACATGGTAGTCTCTTTCATAACCCAAGTCGTTATTCTTGCTGGCTCTTCAACAGCCAGATTTCTTCTGATCTCTTTCCGATGAAAATCTAATTATGTTTTAGCATCAACCACAATGCTATCTACGTCCATTAAACATTTCTTGATTTTTTTAATGATTGCTATGATTTATAAAGCTTCAATTATATAGCAGGCATCACATTAAGTGATGAATACATTATTACTTATCTAATTCCCATAACTATCTCATAATATAAAACATTATTTTTTCTTATTTTGGGACTAAGACCAGAAACTTAGACAAGTTTTGTCTTCCTGTTAATGCCACAAAGATTGTAAGTAGATAACTTGGACTTTGGGCCCAGATCTGCACTTACCAGAATAAATACTCATGGTCCTCTGTCACCTTTCATTATTACTCTTGCCCTCTACTTGTACTTCCTCAAATAATACTTATAAGTATACTATACTTATATTATACTGCTTATACTTCCTCAAATGTAAATGTGTCTCTACTGAGTACCTATTCCAACTTTGAATATAATTTGCTATTTTCAGATCTACTTTCATTGCTCTGCTGTAAACAGTTCTTTCTTATCCCCCCATCCTTTCTCTCAGTTGGAGGAAGAGCCATATCAGATAAAAATTTATTGAACTCAAAGTGAATGAAAAATGAATAAGACTTTTGCTTCTGGCTATGATGTACCTTGTATCAGAGTAACTCACATGAAAAGAAACACAAAAGGAAGTCATTTAGTGAGAAGGAATATAACCCCTGGTAAAAGATGAGGCAAAAATATCTTTTAAAAGTATGATGTAAATAACCAGATATAAATAAACAGATACTGTTTAATAGCAATAATGGTTTTGGGGTTTTAATATACATTGTAGGTAAGGGTTACAAAATCTTTGGTGTGGACGTGATAAAATAGTTTTTATTATATACTCTAATAAAAAGGAATAAATGTAAAACTGAACTTAAAAAATAAATAACATGCAAGCTATTAGAGGGCAAATGGATGATTTATAAAATTTGTAATTATTTCAAAAGAAGGCAAGACTATGAAAAAATAATACATGTGAACACATAGAACAAAGGATAAGATGCTAGATTTAAGTTAAAGCATATTTGTAATTTAATTAAAAGAGACTAAATCCTCTCTCTAAAATAAGAATTGATAGGCTGGATTATAAAAAGAAGAAAGTAAACTAGCTAACCTATGATTATAAGAAACACCATTAAATATAAGGACACAGAAAATATAAAAATAAAAGGAATGTAAAGATTAAAAATGCACCAAGGAAATACTAACCAAGATGAAAGCCAGTGTTGCCCTACCACTATTGAAAAGGGAGATATTTATGGTTAGAAGTATTTCCAGAGGTAAAGAGAACATTTCATGATAATAAAAGAGTCTACTCAACAGAAATATGCATCTATTCTAAACTTATGTTCCTTTTTTGTTTTCAAAACATGTGAAGTTTAGTGTATTTTACTGATGCATACAATTTGTTTAGATATGAAAATAGAAAATTGATGGAAAAGGATAAAAATTATGCCTACTGGGAATCACCGAAGCGTATCTCAAAACAAAAAGGAATCACACAGAAGTAATCTAAATTTATCAGGAAGAATTTGGACTGGATGGGGTAAAGAATACATAATCAAGAAAGCCAAAAAAAATAACAATTTGTATAATGTATGCCCTTATTACTATGTCCTGAAATAACCTATAAAATGAAAGGTGGTGATTAGGTCAGTCATAGTATGTTATTTCTCTTTCTTTTGACTCTTTCAATGATATGATTATTCTTTTTATCACGTATGTGTAAAAAGCCTAATCATGAATGTTTGACATTAGAGATAGTTCATGTGGTATTATTTCCATTGCTATAAATATGCCATTATGTATTCATACATATGCAATATTTATGTGCAGTTACATCTATACAAACGTACGTAGAGTGCAACCAAATAAAGTATTAATGCTGACGTGTATAGGACAATAAAATGATCCCTGTTTGGAAGAGAGCTAAAAATTTACCCAACCTTATATGAACCTGAAATCACCTATCTGTGACTACATGATAGGCATAATATGCAGATCTATGCAATCCTCCGCTTTATAAAAGTTCCTTTGGAATATGATGCTGTATTAAGATCATCTCTTAATAATTTGTACTTTTTCTTAATATTCTTTTCTTTATTAATTATTAAATAGGTAATACACATTGATCAAAATTCAACAATATAGAAGTGAATACAGTGAATAGTGTGCTTCCCTTCCTCCCTATTTTGATCCCAGATAAATCAGTTATTCTCTTTGAAAGCAATGACTAGTGTCTATTTAATTTCCAAAGGTATTCAGTACATTTAATAACATTTAGTAATTATATATAATATATAAAACAATGGATATATGTGTATGTGTATGTGTATATGTATGTGTGTTTATATATCTCTCTTTTCTTTAGTCACATTGTTTTATAGCTGAATTTTTCACTTAAAACTACCACAGGGAGATTTATAAAATTGTCTTTTTACATGGCTATAGAATATTTCATTTTATGAAGGTATCATAATTTATTGTACTTGTCTTCTTATATGGAAATTCATTTAGTTACTTTATTTTACAATTATAATTATGCAATGAATGTCCAAGCACATATATCATCTTGCTTCCACCCCACCCCAAGAAAATGAAAGTGCTTCTGTAGAATAACTACAATAATCAGAACGCTGGATTAAAAAGCCTTTTCAATTTTAACTTTCAAAGCTACAGCCAAATTGTCCTGTATGAAGACAATTCAAGTTGACAGTTCCACTAATAGTGACTTACCCTTATCAACGTTCTCAGCGTATTATTCTGGGAGAACTCCAGGAGAGTGGGAAAGAGGCACAAAAAGGCAGCCAGAAGTTTCTGAAAAGGCAAAGTTGCAACACTCACTATGACGAGTGGTGACTGACCACATTCTTGAGCTAACCTGATCAAGAAGGGATTCTCAGCATTGGAAATTCTATTAGGGTCCTCTTTCCTCCAGACAAATTATATGCAGCAGTCATTCTTTGAAACTACAAGGCTTCAATAATATAAATTTTAGTGTTTGCCGTTATTTCAAATAAAATCAGTGGAACAAGTATTAACAAAAAATCAACTTAAAGAGTGAAAAAAGCATTTTTAAAAAAAATGCTATTGAAAGCCCCATGATAGATTGTGTCGCAGGGAAAAATGGGTATTTATGGAAGGGGAGGCAGAAGGAGAGGGTTGAGAATTACATTAAACCTTTAAAAATAAATCATGTTTTATTCCTCTGTATATGGATGTTCCATTCTCTCAGCACCATTTATTAAAGTGACTGTTTCTTCCCCAATGTTCTTGGAATCTTTGTCATAAATAAATTGGCTATAAATAAGTGGATTTACTCCTGGGTCCTCTATTCTGTTCCACACCTGTCTATGTGCCTGTTTTTATGCTAGTACCATGCTGTTTTGGTTACTATAGTTTTGTAAAAGTATTTTCAAGTGACTTAGTGTGATGCCTCTGGCTTTGTTATTTTTGCTCAAGATTGCTTTGGTTATTCAGGGTCTTTTGTAATTCCATATCAATTTTAGGATTTTTTTTTTCTATTTCTGGGGTGAAGGCTGTCATTGGTATTTTCACAGGGACTGCATTGATTCTACAAATCATTTCTGTTGGCATGGTTACTTTCACAATATTAATCCTTTCAATCCATAAATGTGGGAAGTCTTTCCATTTTTTTCATGTCCTCTTCAATTTCTTTCATCAGTGTTTTATATTTTTCCTTGTAGAGATATTTCACTTTCTTTGTTAAATTTATTCCCCCTCAAAAATTATTTTTTTTTGTAGCTATTGTAAATGGGATTGCTTTCTTGCTTCTTTTTACCCTAGAGTGTAATTGGTGTACAGAAACCCCACTGATTTTTATATGTTAATTTTGTATCCTGCAACATATTAAATTTGTTTATCAGTTCTAAAACGTTTTGGTGAATCTTTTAGGGTTTTCAATACATAAAATTATGTCATCTGCAAAGACAATTCAACTTCCTGTTTTCCAATTTGGATACTCTTTGCTATATATCTTTTGTTAATTCAAAGGATAGCAGACTGATTCTAGAAATAACAAGGACTATTTTGATATATGAAATACAAATCAAATTTTCTTTATAATTAGAAAGGCTTTGAAACCTATCTTCTTCTCCCCTCCCTCTTTCCCTTTCCTGTTCTATGAACTTTATTATTCAAGAAAGATGACTTCAACTGCTGCTAGCTTCACATAATTTTCATCTAGTTCTCCATATAAATACAGGTTATTCAGGAAGGCTGAGAAACCTGCCTACAAGAACTAGCCCACACACTTCCAAAGCTGTCCATATAATAAATATAATATAATAAATAAAATAACTAAGTTCTGTGGCTTTTCCCCATTGGTTCAGGCCTATATATATCCTCTCATCATTGCATCCTTTCATGTAAGGCCATGCTCCTGGATATATTTATGAAATTGCTCCCATATCCGCTCAACAAGTTGGCTTTCAGACCTCTGTAGCTGGTGACTGAGTAAACTGTCAGGGTAGTTCTCAGCGGCAATTCGTAGACATTTATCACATGCAATGTGGTCAGAAGTTGTGAAGCAGATGGGGCAGAAAGTTCCCTGAATTAAGTAGAAGGAAGGAGTGGAATATTTTTAGAGAAGAACTGTGCTCATATTTTATTTTACTTTTTAAAAATTTTCTTAAACACCCTACCTGGTTAGTCATTTAAATAATTGGGGTAGAGGAAAGAAAGGGAAAAAAAAATTACACTTTGATTAACCATGTTAAACCATTTTGTTACATTTCATTTTGTTTTCCTTTTCCTATTTTTTAAACACAGGCTATTTCGTGTACATTTATTGAGTATCAGGCATTATGCTAGATGTAGTTGTGATCATGTTATGTGGTCAATTTTGGAGCCTGAAAATTTTCATTTGACTTTACAATCGAATTATTTCTTGATATTATGTATACTTTGCTATAAATATTAACTGTATTTTAACATGAAAATTATCAGACTTAGAATACTAATAGTTTATTTTTTATGTGCTAAAAGTAAAAAAAGATAACTTTCTTTAGAGCTAGATGAACACAAATCCAAATTCACCTTGTTACCAGCAGGGTAAATGAAGGCAAAATATTTAGTTAATCTGTTCCTCAATTTTTTCTTTAGAAGTGTAATTTCCTGATCATACGGTAGTTCTGTTTTTGAAGACCCTCCATACTGTTTTCCATAATGATTGCACCATTTTGCATTTCTGCAAACAGTATAGAAGTGTTCCAGTTTCTCTGCATCCTCACCAACATTTGTTATCTTTTGCAGTATTTTTTATTAGAGCCATCTCTTGATTATCTCCTCTCCGATCCATATCTTCAATGTCTGCCTTACTGTTCTACCTATTTCACTAATGATCAAGCATGCGGAAGTCTTTTCCAGTTTTAAAAACAAAGCAACCAAAGGAAAAACAAACCATAACCACTTCTTCAAGCCCATATTACCGTCCAGCTACTTCCATTTAATTTATACTTACAGGGAAACCTCTCAAAGGTAGCATTTTCACTCTTACTCTGTTTTTCACCTCCCATTCTCTACTCAACCCACCCTCATAAGGCTTTATCCTTTCCACGCTAGTAAAACAGCTCTCACTAAAGTCAATAATGGCCTTCTTTTTTATAAAGCCAATTTACACTTCTGAGTCCTCATATTAATTGGTCTAGGAAGAGCATTTGAAACATTTGAACACTTCCTCTTTTTAAAAACACTTTTCCCTTAGATACTCTGGTATCACAAACTCTTGGTTTTCCACAAAACTTTCATGCTGCTCCAATTCAGTCTTTACTTTTGACTTTATTTTCTTACCTGTCCTTTTAGTTTTACTTTAATGTATGTATTTTTCCTACTTATTAATTTATAAATTACATACTAGTATGGGATGAATTGTGGCCTGTCAAAATGTATATGATGAAGTCCTAACTCCCTGTCTCTTAGAATGTGACTGTATTTGGGGCTTTATAATTATCTTTCTCCCTATTTGGAAAGGTAATTAAAGGTAATTAAAATAAAATGGGACTGTTTGGGTGGGTCCTCACCCATATGACTGCTGTGTGTATAAGAAAGAGGAAATTTGGACACAGGCATGTGTCTGCACACAGAAAAGACCAAATGAGGACGTAGCAAGAAGTCAGCCATCTGCAAGCCAGGGAGGCAGGCCTCAGGAAAAACCAAACCTGTCAATGCAATGATCTTGGACACCTCGCTCCAGAACTATAAAAAAATTAATTTATATTATTTAAGCTACCCAGTCTGTAGCATTTTGTTATAGCAGCCCTAGCAAAGTAACACACGTACACTGAAAGGTAAAAAATCTTAAGTGTTCAGTAACGAAGTGTTATACATTTGTAAGGTGGTATATAGTCATCACCTAGATAAACAAATAGATCATTACCATCCTCCCAAGTGTTCCCACAAAGTAACCACCATCCTGATCTCTAGTAGCACAGATTAATTTGTTTTTCAATTCCATGCAAATGGAATCATACCATGGTAAGCTTTTTTTTTTTTTTTTACTTCCTGTTTCTTTTGTTCAAAATTACATCTGTAAGATTCATTCATTTTATTGGATGTAACAGTAGTTTGCTTTTTTATTGCATAACTCTATAGTATTCCATTTTATTGCTATAATTTTGGTTATCCGTGCTAGTCAAACTAATATGTTCTTATTATTTATTGCTAACATTCTAAGAATGCAATTGACTTTTCAATACAAATCTTTTATCCAGAGACCATGATAATTCCCTTAGACAAATTAGATGTTGAGGTGAGGGGACTTATGAGGTGGCAGGGAATGTTTTCTATATACACAAAATGCCTCCTGTAAATAATGAGTTTTACTTCCTCTGAATGTTTGCTTCCTTTCTAATCTTTGTAAATTTTGTTTTTCTTTGCCCTACTGTAGTAGCTATGCCTCCAGTACCATGTTGAAGTAAAAATTGAAACCACCCTTAATTTGTTCCTGAGCTCAGGTTGGAAAATTTCAATACTTTACCACTGAGTACGTTCGCTGTAGGCTTTTTGTACATACCATATTTTTTTAAGAATTATAAAGTTTCTTCTATTTTTTTCCTAGAGATTTACATGTGTATGTGTTAAATTTTCATTAAATGTTATCTCCATATTTAGCAAAATCAGCATGTGTCTTTATTCTATTAATGTGGTACATTATATATGATGATTTTTAAATCCTGTTATAAAATCTACTTGGTCTGGCTATGCTAGGTGGCTCCCGCCTGTAATCCTAGTACTTTGGGAGGCCAATGCGGGCAGGCCACTTGAGGCCAAAAGGTCAAGACCAGCCTGGCCAACATGGCAAAACCCCATTTCTACTAAAAAATACAAAAATTAGCTGGGCGTGGTGACCAGTGCCTGTAATCCCAGGTACTCGAAATGCTGAGGCAGGAGAATCACTTGAACTTGGGAGGTGGAGGTTGCACTGAATCAAGATCATGCCACTGCATTCCAGCCTGGGCGACAGAGAGAGACTGCGTCTCCAAAAAAAAAAAAAAAAAAAAAAAAAAAAAAAAATCTACTTGGTCTTAATGCATTATTATTTTTATATGTTACTGGGTTTGATTCATTATTATCATGTTACGAATTTTGTCAAGTTTTTACACAGATATAATTCTGATATCATAAACAAGTTGGAAACATTTGTTTATCTTTTTCTATTCTCTGATAAATGAGTGTAAAATTGGTATTAACAGTTCCTTAAATGTTTGAGTGTATTAATGTATTCATGTGGAGCTATAATTGTGTGAGGAAGATCTCTTTTTAATTGATAAATTTATTGATCATATGTGAGTTCACATTTCCTATTCTTGTTTCAGTTTTGACAAACTATTTTTTAATAATTTTATGTTTTTGTAAATTATTTGTCATAAAGCATTTTAAAGTAAGACTGGATATTTATAAGGTCTGTAAAATGCATGGTAATTCACATATGCTTTATTCACATATTCTGCATACCTCTTATACTATTGTATCTTGTTTTAATCTTTCATTTTCCTTCTATGCTTCCATTAGATTTTTTTTATTGACTTCTTCTCAAACTCATTAATCCTATCTTGTTTGTCATGTTTTCCAAAATCTTACCAGTGAGTTTTATATTTCATGTATTTTGTTTTCCAGGATTCTGTATGGTTGAGGGGTATGGGATTGAGTTGAGCCAGAGTCAAGTTGATGTTTTTAGTAAGGGTCTGTTCAATTCTAGTTCGTGCCTCTTTCTTATGCATGGACATCCTTGGCTTTTCATTCAAAACCTGGTGTGTTTCTATTTCCTTATCCCCCAAAATAATGAAGAATATTCAATTCTGCCTTTTCTGATGTTTTGGACTTACTCTTTAGCTCATTCTTTGAAGCTTCAGAAGGGCAAATATCTTAATGGAGGGGCAAGATGTGTGCTCGAGGCAGGCCCATCCTTCTAGCTGGAGTGCAATGGCACAATCTCAGCTTACTACAACCTCTGCCTCCTGGGTTCAAGCAATTCTCCTGCCTCAGCCTCCCAAGTAGCTGGGATTGCAGGCACTGGCCACCATGTCCTGCTAATTTTTTTGCACTTTTAGTAGAGACGGGGTTTCACCATTTTGGTCAGGCTGGTCTCGAACTCCTGACCTCAGGTGATCCACCCGCCTCAGCCTCCCAAAGTGCTGGGATTACAGGACTGAGCCACTGCCCCCAGCCAACAGACCCTTTGATGTAACTTCCTGGGCTGGACAGTAAATTGTGTCAAAATACATGTTAATGAAGTTAGTTTTTAGTAGATGCTTTTAATCAATCACATAATTTCATGTACTGTAGTGAACTATCAGCTGATGAAGAATTTCAAATCATATAAATGCTTGCACTTTGATTACCCTTGAATCTTCACTTTCAGTGGTGTTCACGAAAATATCTGCATACACTTTGCAGCTACATCATTTTCAACCAAACCGCTCCTAGGATCTGATTAACCCACAATAGTAATGTTGTGGCCTCTAAATCTAAGCTGACTGCAATCCCTTGGAACTAAGTTTATGAGAGAAGTCACCTTGTGGTTTATTGTTTAATATGCTCAGTTAACTCTAATGGTAGTTGTTTTCTTTCTTCAGCAGATACAAATAATTTCCATGATTGAAGATAAAAGTAAACTTTGTATGTCTTTATTGCTTTTTCTTTATTTTCTGTTGCTTGATCCATATGCTGTCAACTTAGCACAAACATCATATTTTTCCAAACAAATCTTCGATATAAGTTATATTTTCTGCCTTTCTCCTCTCGGCATGCAAAGACAGAACCAAGTGCAAAAGAGGCCGACTACTCTGCTGCTGTGGGTCCATTCCACGTTAGGTTGATAACTCATTTAAGTGGAAGCCATTTGTCAAAAATACGTTTATTGGAATCAGAATTACTTTATGTGCAGGGGTTGCAGGACTGGTTTGCCAGCTCATACTAAATAATTCATCAAATTCTGATTTGCTAGAAATATAATACAGAAGGAACACATAATAAAATTAAATAAAGTTCCTCTAACTTATAATAGGACTTTGAGAGAAATGTAATTACACATCATTGTCATATCGTAAATACAATTATGCTGAATTCAGTAGTCAAATATGTGTTCATGTATTTCAGAATACATACAATAAATAGTGGTTATATTTTGTTACCAAACTTAACTTCATAGTAGTGAATATTTTTCAATCATACCTGTAACCCTTTTGTAGGTCTTTCTACTGCTGCTGATGAGAAAGTAATAAAAATCCTGTTTGATGAACATGAAACCTTTGGTTGTCCTTGAGTTTCTCACTAAACTCCAGATAACAAGGAATTGCCTTTTGCTTACCTATGAAATGCTTCCTTATCAACATTTTTACCATGTATTTTGGAAAAAATATCTGGGATCTCTCTCTGATCAACCTCTGAAATTAAAGCTCATGAGTCTATCTGAAAATTAAAGAAAAAAATGCAAATTCCTTTCAAAAATGATTATAATGTCTGCTACTGAGGAACATGACAACAAACCTCTGTGTTAGTAAATTTGTAACAATGTTCACTGTTTGGGCAATGGGTACCCTAGAAGCTCATTCCCCACTAGTATACAACATACCCAGGTAACCAACAAGCATATGCACCCCCTGAATCTAAAATAAAAATAAATAAATAAATAAATGAATATCTTATGTTAATTGAAGGAATGATGAGCATATCATCTTTTAAAAACTCAGTGGAAAATTTTCCCTCAGCTTTGCTTAAGATAACTGCTTTCAGATCACATGAGGTCAGGAGTTCAAGATCAGCCCAACCAACATGGTAAAACCTCGTCTCTACAAAAACACAAAATTAGTGGGACGCGGTGGCACAGGCCTGTAATCCCAGCTTCTCAGGAGGCTGAGGCAGGAGAATCGCTTGAACCTGGGAGCCGGAGGTTGCAGTGAGCTGAGATTGCACCATTGCACTCCAGCCTAAACAACAGAGTAAGACTTGTCTCGGGGAAGGGAAAAAAAAAACTGCTTCTGCCTCTCTTTTTTCTTATTTTTAATTTTTGTGGGTACATTGCTTCTGCATCTTCTAACCTTTGTTTAATTTTGTATCTTGCGAGCTCTGCAATTCATGTAAGTAATCATATTTTCCCTCTACTTTGGCTCTTCTGCAACTAACCAGCACATTCTAATATCTGAGCAGAATTTTTCACCCGTGTTTTGAATAGCTATCACTCTTCCATTGGCATTGCATGTGTTTTCCATCATTGTGTGTGTGTGTGTAATGACCTTATGTATTATTTATGACAATAAGAAATGTAAATTCTAAGGTATCTTATCCTACACAATAACTGACTTTCAATTTGTTGTCAGAGTATTATATTTTTATTCTCTATTCCATTTCAATTTATTCTATCAAGTACATTTCTTTAAAAACTTATTTTTTTGTCTATTGAATTTGGTACTTCTGCTTCAGAATTCATAGTGTCCTCATGACTTGGTAGCTCCTAGTGGTTTTTGGTTTGCTCATTTGTTTCTTAATCGTTTTCTGAGTAGTAGTCTGCATATTTTCTCTAGTTGTTTTTCTATACACCTGATTTTTTTTCTGCTGTTTATCTTTCAGAATTGCCTCAATTCCTTGTTTTCTCCCATGTTATTGAGGTATTGTTAGCAGATAAAAATTGCATATATTTAGGGTGTACAATGTGATGTTTTGATACATTGGTAATTATTTCACAATGTATATGTATATCAAAATAGAATGACCTTAATGTCTTGCGTGCTGATGGCAGTTATTGTTTTTGTTGTATTTCCCTTTTTCCTATGATTTTCCAACTTTCTGTAATTCCATGCATGAAAGGAACACAGAGACTCAGTTAGCCATCTTGGTTTAGTCTCCCCCGATCATTTTCTACCTGTTGGAAAAGGGCATCTACCATTGACAGATGTGTGTGGTCTACTGGGCCCTCACTGCTGTTACATTCATCCGAATGTCTGTTCTTTTACTAAAAACACAGTGTCTTGATCACTGGTTTAGATTAGCCTTAAAGTTGTATAATATCCATTGTCTAACTTTGTTCTTCTTCTTTAATATTGTGTTGGCTGTTCTGGCTTTGTTTGGTTTGTATTTTTCCTTTTCATATAAATTTCAGTATGAGTTTATAGACATCTACAAAATAGATAGTTGGGATTTTGAGTGTAATTGTATTGGTTTAATAGATCCAGTGGGAAGAAAATGACATCTTAACAATATTGAGTCTTGCAATCCATGAACATGAAAAATTTCTCCATTTATTTAGTGTGTCTTGGTTTCTTTCATCAGAGCTTCATCATTTTCCACATCCATTTATAGTGATCTTATAAATATTTCATTAGATTTATACCTAAGGATTCACTTTTTATGTTAATGTAAGTTATATTTTGTTTTATATTTCAAGTTCTAATTGTTTGTTGCTTTCATAAAGGAAAGCAATCAACTTTTTATGTTAACTTTTTATCTTGTGGCCCTACCAGATTTTTAAAATTAATTACAGGCACTGTGTCCCTGATTCTAATTTTCTTTACTCACTGCATTAGCTAGGATTTTCAGTACAATCTTCAGCAGGAGTGTTAAGAGAGGACATCTTTACCTTGTCCCCAACTTAAGGTGAAAACATTCAGTTTCTCACAATAAAGTATTGATATTAGCTTGAGGTTTTTATAGATGTTCTTTATTGAGGTGAGAAAATTCCCTCCTATTCCTAGTTTGCTTAGAGTTCTTAGAGGTTTTTTTATTTTTTATTTTTCCCTCATCTTGAATGAGTACTGGGCTTTTTCAAATGATTTTTCTATATCAAGTGATATTATCATATTCTGTCTTTTTTACCATATTAATTTGATGGATTATTTTTTCTCTTTTTTGTTTTTTTGAGATGGAGTCTTGCTCTGATGCCCAGGCTGGAGTGCAATGGTGTGATCTCGGCTCACTGCAGCCTCTGTCTCCCGAGTTCAAGCGATTCTCCTGCCTCAGCCTCCTGAGTAGCTGGGACTACAGGTGTGTGCCACCATACCAGCTAATTTTTTGTATTTTTAGTAGAGATGGGGTTTCATCATGTTAACCAGGATGGTCCCAATCTCCTGACCTCGTGATCCGCCCACCTCAGCCTCCCAAAGTGCTGGGATTACAGGCGTGAGCCACCGTGCCCGGCCATTAATTTTTTTTTAACGTTGAACCAGACTTGCACATCTGGAGTAAATCACACCTGATTGTGGTGTATAATTACTTTTATACATTATTGGATGGCATTTGATAACAATTTGTTGAGATTTTTGCATCTATGTCTACAAGAGACATTGGATGTAGTTTTTACTTCTTGTAATGTCTTTATTTTTGGCATCAGGGTAATACTGGTAATACTAGTAATACTAAAATTAATTAGGAAGTGTTTTCTCTTTTATTTTCTAGAAGTGATTGTAGAAACATGGTTTAATTTGTACCTAAATATTAGAATTAGCCAGTGAAAGCATCAGGGACTGGTGCTTTCTTTAATGGAAGATTATTAATTATTGATTAAACATATTTAATAGTTTTAAGTCCATTTAGATCATCTACTCTTCCTTTGTGAATTTTGTTATTTTTTGTTTTTCAATAAATTGGTCTATTTCATCCATTATTAAATTTGTGGGCATAGAATTACTCACAATGTTTTATTATTATCCTTTTAATGTACATAGGATCAATAGTGATGAACCCTCTTGCATATCTAATAATAGTAATTTGTGTCTTCTTTTTTATGGATAATTTCTGCTTGGTTTTAAAACTGCCATTAAACAAGCTATTTCATATCAGAAATGTAACACTACCCCTCCTACAAGCAGCAGTTGGGAGGTGTTTAGTTCTGACGTTTTATGTACGCTTTTTGTTGGTTTATTTCCCTTCTCAGACTTATTTGCTGATTTCTTTTATGCACAATGTCTTTCTTGTTAGATTTTCTCACATCATGCCACAGAAATCCACAGACATAATCAGAGTCCAGTCTCTTGAAGGGTATAAGCTGCCCAGAGAGAAAGGTGAGCTGTGAGAAGATTTATTCCTTGGAAGAGCCATTGGAAGACACCAAGCCAATTACCAAGAAAGATGTCTACACAACTTTTCAACAGTAGTTTGAGATCTTAAATTTCACAAATCATTTAATATATCAACTCATCCCACAAAGCGTCAAATCCTCTGATAAATAAATGTTACCCTGATGTTTTAGAAATGAGGCAAAAGTGACAATGGAAAGAAACTGGTTATCAGACCAAATGTCACATGTGTTTCCCCTTGATGGAAATTCCTGGTAAGTTACATTCTGATATGTTTCTGTTGTAAGAAGGAATTCCCTGATATGAATTAGGCATCTTTTTTCACTTTCCTGGCCTTACTAGAAATATCCCCAACAGAATTTGCCCTGCATAGTGACTATCACACTAGAGGCATCCTTACAGGTTCACTTACAAAAGCATTTTTCTTTGATGTGATTTTTAAATAACATCTTCACTGAGATACAATGAAGGTTTATTTTTTATTAAAAAGTTATTATATGTTCTGCTTTTGACTATAACAGAATTAGTAGTACTGGACTTTTCCCACTCTCAAAAAGCAGCTATAAAACAAGACATATGTGAAGTAAATTGGAAGTGGGAGGTGGACATAGAGAAAGAGAGAAAAAAATTCTAGTTCCAATATCAGGAGTGACAGAGGTATCGCTATAAATGATAGATAATTTAATATTGAAATAAAAATAAAATATGACAATTTTTTGACAAGATATTTACAACTTAAATGGGTAAGTTACTTGAAAACAAAACTTACCATAACATGAAGACATATAGAGATAATATTTTACTACTCCCATATCTTTTAAATGAAATGATTTCATAGTTAAATACATACCCACAAAGAAAACTCTGGACAAAGATGGGTTTATTTGAGAATGCTGTCAATCAGTGCATAAACAAATGACACCAATTCTACACAAACTGTTTCAGAAAATAGAAAAGGAAAGATTTTTCTAGCTGATTTTGTGAGTCCAGTATTACTTTTTTTAAACAAAACCAGATAAAGTGCACGTGAATTTAAAAATAGGTAGATATTAGTCATGAACATAAATGCAAAATCCTTAAAATATCAGCAATTCAAATCCAGCCAAATAGATAATAATACTTATTTACTAAAGAATAAAACATTGATTCAACATTCAAAAACCAAACAACTTAATTTAGTATATCAATAGAGAATAATGAAGAAACATTTGATCATCACAATGAATGCAGAAAAAGCACTTGTCAAAATTCAACATCTATGTGTGATTCAACAAAACTCTCAAAAAACTAAGAATTTAAAGGAATTTCTTCAACCTAGCAAAGTAATATACAAATAAACAACAAAAAAGTTTGCAATTAATATCAACTAAAAAATTTAATGGAGAAAGACTGAATGTTTTTCACTTAAATGGAGAAGAATTAAGAATGTCTTACCTCACCAATCTATTCTACATTTTACTAGAGGGTCCCACTCAATGCAATAAAATAAGAATAAATAAATAAAACACATAATTATTGAAGAGGTAAGTATAATTGTATCTAGCTAAATATTGCATTATAGTCTATGTAAAAAATCTACAAGAAGCTACTAGAGTAGTTTAATGTATTAAGGGATCAAAGATACAAGTTCAGTCTACAAAAATGAAATATAGTTTCAGCAGCAAAAGGGGATGTTAATTTTTAAAATTAAGGTAGTATCGAAAACATAAGATATTTAGGAATAACGTAAGTAGAATGTGTGGGTAAGACCACTAACCCAAAAACTATAAAAACAAAACCAAAAAAAAACCTAAAACTTTTTAAAAAGATAAAATGTCATGGATTGGGGTTAAATAGTGATAAGATATTTACTTTCTCAAATAGTTCTTTTGGTTCAATGCTATTCTAATTATAGTTTGAGATGACTTTCAAAAATAAAATTTCATGTGTTCATTCTAATTTTATAATGATGTGTAAACAATCTGGAAATAAAACATCATTAAAGTTAACAAGGTATTCTCTTCAAGAGGAACTGTTAAGATCATGTATGAAAAAGCACTGACTGGAAGAAACTATTTGAAAATATATTTATCCCAAAATACTTCTATGCAGAAATATGCTAATTCACACAACTCAACAATAATAAACAACAACAATCCAATAAAAGTGTACATGAGCTTCCTCAATAATGTCTTTATGTCTCTTTTTATTCCCAATCCAGAATCTAATTCATTATCAAAGATCACATTTAATTGTTATGTGTATTTATTCATCTATAATCTACAGCTTTCCTGACCTTGGTATTTTTGAAATACACATGGACTGGGTGCTTTATAGAATATCTTGTCTGATGTTTATCATGTTCAAGTCAAAGTCATGCATTGTTTGCCAGAAGCGTTCTTGTATTCTTCTCAGTGGATCATCAGGAGAGGCATGTTGTTGGTTTGTGCCAATGTTAATGATGATTAATTTGATCATTTCTTGAAATTGGTCTCTGCCAAGGTTTTTCTTTCTAGAGTTACTATGTTTTTGTCTTGGTAACTGATAAATGAATTTGTGAGGATGTATTTAAGACAATATAAACATTATTTTCCCAGTAAATCTGTTTCATTAGTGTTTGCATCTGTTGATAATTTTCTAACTCCATTATTAAATATTTAATTGGCATTCTACTATAAGAATAAACAATCCTTTCTCATTTATTTGTTTGTGAAAATTATTTTTCTCTCTCTTAAACCTCCGGAGAAGCCACTTTTCTTCCTAGAGACAAAGTTATCACTTTCTATTGTATTTTTTGATACATTTTATAAATAAACCAAATTAGAGTCTTGTTATTTTCTGTCTTTTTCCCCAAATAGACATTGATTTGTACCTTGATTTTTTCATTTAAAAATAAATTTTGGAGATTATTTCAATCAGTTTGTGAAGAGATTCTTCATTCTTTTTTACACGTCTGCTCTTGTTGAATGTAACATGAGCTGGTGAATCAGTCTACAAATCATCGACATTTGTTTTTTGTCAATTTTTTTTTTTTTTTTTTTTTTTGAGACAGAGTCTCTCTCTGTCACTAGGCTGGAGTGCAGTGGCACTATCTCGGCTCACTGCAACCTCTACCTCCTGGGTTCAAGTGATTCTCCTGCCTCAGTCACCCGAGTAGCTGGGACTACAAGTGCATACCACCACGCCCAGCTAATTTTTGTATTTTTAGTAGAGACAGGGTTTCAAATGCTGGCCAGGACGGTCTTGATCTCTTGACCTCATGATCTGCTTGCCTCGGTCCCCCAAAGTTCTGGGATTACAGGAGTGAGCCACCGCGCTCGGCCCAAAGTTTCGTTTTTACAAGTGGCAATGCAATAAATACCCTTACATTTATATCATTTCACACCTACTGGAAAATATTGTTAGTTTAAATTCACAGAAGTAAATTTACTCCCCAAAAAGTTGTATGAATTGAATTTTAATATGTTTGCCATATTGTGCTTAATAAAAATAGTATGAATACACTTCTACCACCAATGTAATTAATTGCCTCTTTCTCTAGAGCCTTGACATGTAGCATAATTTTTTAAATTTGATAACCTTATAAATAGAAAATCATCTTAGTACAATTTTATTTTGACTGTAATTTGTTTTTTGTGACAGTAAGCCTTTTATCAGTTTAATGCCATTTTAATTCTGTTTCTGATAAATTTGATAATAATGTTAATCCCTTTTCATTGGATATTTGTTATTTTTCTTTCGGGCTTATAGGGGTTCTTTCCATACTAGAGAAAGTAGCCTTTTGCTTGTAATATGAGTTTTAATTTTATTTCCATTTTGCTACTCATATTTTTACTTTGTTAATGGTAGCTCTTGATATTCAAACATTATTATTATGTTGAAATTGAATACAGTCTTCTAAATGTAACACAAACTTCAGAAGTCAAAAAACTTTAATAAATCTAAAATTAAAATGCAATTCAAAATATTATCCTACCATTTCTATTACTAAATTTTGATTTCATTGCTTACATTTAAATTTGGGCCATTTCGGGATTTATTCTGGTATGAAGCATAAATTGAAACTCATTTGATTTTAAATAAGTACCCAGTTATGTCAACACCAATTAACTCTAATTTTTTTACAGTACAAACCAAAACAAAACAATGTCTATATTATAGATTACTGTTTGCTAAAATATTATGATTGATTTAGATTTTTACAAAATCTTTCTTTCTGAAATTCTGGCTAATATACTTTCCTGATTTAATCTGGTTGGACTGCAGTTATTTATTGTTTTAAATTCAGTCTAATTTTACAAATTGTAGGTATTTAATATTTACTATGAACAAGGCATTCTCCCTGATGAGCCTGCAATTTCACTTCTGGGTATATATCCACAAAACTTAAAAGCAGAATCTCATAGAGATATTTGAATAGTCATTTAGTTATAATAGCTAAAACGTGGTAGCAAGCTAAGTGCCCCTTGACAGATGAATAGATAAGCAAAATGTGATATGTGTATAAACTATTACAATGAAATATTATTCAGCCTTCAAAAGGATGGCAATTCTGACATATGCTAAAAATGAAACAACCTTGAGGACATTAAGCTATGTTAAATAAGACACTCACAAAACGACAATATATGATTTTACTTATATGAGGTACCTAGATTAGTCAAAATCACAGATAGAAAATAGAATTGTGGTTATCAGAGACTAGGGGAAGGAGGAGAGGGGACTTATTCTTTAATGGGTATAGAGTTTCAGTTTTGCAAGACGAAGTGTTTTAGTGATAGATGGTGGTGATCATTGTCCAACAATACAAATGTATTTAATATCACTGAACTGGAAACTTAAAAACAGTTGAGTATAAATTCTACATCTGTTTTACCATAATAAAAACAATTTAAACAAGAAAGTAACCAAACAATGAAGTTAGGTACATCTGTATACACAAGAGTGTAAATTTCTATGTAGAATGGTGATTTCTATATTGAAATAAAAAAGATTTAAGAATAAAGAATCAAGTCACAGAAGCAGAACAATCATTCATTGTTGAAGCTGGAGATGTAAGTGATTGAAGTCCAGAGAATGTTTTCTCTAGAAAAGGTTTACAATGCTCATAATTACTCACCCTATCCACCTAGGATATATCCATAAGAGGCGGATGGTATTGTTGGGTTACTTTTGGTACTGCCACAAGTGAAGAGAGGGGTCTATCTTAATTAACCTCTCAATGCTGCCAAATAAGTTCTAGCTCTGTATCTTTGACCCATTCTCCTACTGTGGATCTTGATGCCAGCTTTGACTGCTGAGAATGACATAAATGACATTTCTAGAAAAATATCTTGGGACAAAGAGTATCAGGCTTCTCTTTATTACACAACAGTTTGTAATTCCAGTAATTTATTTGTATGAGACCATGTTTAAAGTTTTTTAAGTTTATTCCTTAGTTCTATTGGCAGCAACTCTGGAAAATATGGAAAGCTGCTAGAGAAAGACTGTTTTTGAATGAACCATAAGCCTGGAAGAAAGAAGTGACAGAAGACCACTGTGTAACAGATATCGAAGACAGCGTGTTAGAAAGCAAATGTGATACTGCCCTGGCTGGGATTGTGAGAAGAAATACCAGGGATACAGAAAACCTGGTTTTACATTAGTCTAACAAAAAAGGAGAGAGAATGCATAAGATCATGAGAAGCATTTATCATGGCTCAAACTGCAGGATTTCCTATACCATTGGTCAGGTTAATTTCTTCAGCCAACTAAAAACATCTTGTTTACTCAGGAATGAGATTTAGCTGCAAAACAAGAGCACGCATGTTCACCGCGATCGCTTACTAAGTACTTGTCACGTACCAGGATCTCTAAATTTCTTAACAAGCACCGTACTTAATTCCCACCACAATCCTATGACATGGGAACTCTCATAAATAATGCTGACATACAGAGAAACTGAGGCTTAGAGAAAGTAAGTAATTTGCCTAAAACTTCACTACTACTGTCTATTACTGGTGGTGCTTCAATCCAGATTCATCTTAAAAGAAATGAAATGGGAGGAGAGTTCCCTGATTCCCCTTACAGGATGGTATGACATGAGTGTGAATCACCTGCTCAGTTGTCCGCAGTTGAAACCCCTACGAGGAGCCAGTAGACAGGCAGAAGCAGAGACCAGGGTGAGAGCTTTTGGACTCCGTCTCTACAGCAGTGTCTAGGAGTGGGTGTCTGTGACTCCTGAAGCCTGAGTGGGTGTGTGTTACAAAGTTCTTTCAAATTTGCCATCTGCAGATGGCTTATGTATTAATCAGCTCAATGGACCCTCTGCCTTATCACAAGGGCAGAGAGCCAATGTGACAGCCTTTTGTATCCCGAGCTCTTGCCCAGTGTCCTGAAAGAATCAGATCACATGCCGGCTTCTCCTCTCCCTTTTTCTGTTGCATTTTTCTGCCATTGCTTGTCTGCTGGTCTGCTGGTCTGAACGTTCAGCCACTTGTGTGTGTGCCCACTCAGGTCTTGGGTTTACACAGGCACAGGATCAGGGGGCATGGCAGGCCAGAGTGGTCTTGGAAAATGCAACATTTGGGCTTGAAAACACGAGTGCCTGTTCTCACTTAAATCCATAGATCCAGGCCCAAGAGTAGAGCCCTCGCCAGGGACCCTGCCCTTCTCTACCTGGCACTTTCCTGCCCCCACCCCCATATCATAAATGCCTTAATTCTTGAGCTGTATAACTAAAATATTGTTAATAGCAGGTTACTTTTTAGACAGTTAGAACCAAAGAAGTACTTTCTCATATTTAGGATGTGTGTGTTCTGTGTGTAGAAAGGGAGCAGGTATCCTAGGGCTCTATTTTATCTTGTCAAGGAAGGCCTCAGGCTTGCCACCAAGTGTGAATGCCCATACAATTAACCAAGCATTATTGAAGTGAACTCTAGCTTTAAAACAGAAATATGCTTTTGAAAGCAATCATAAGAAAAGCAGGGCTTAAAAAAAGTCAGCAGTTTCGAAGCTGAAAGAAAAAGGTTTATAAAGAAAACTCTATTAAAGTCATCAACTTTCTCTTGCTTAAGGTCAAAAACTTACAGCTTGCTAGGATACTATTGTATTACAAATGAGTTCCAAGAGTCGTCTGTTTTCTTGCTCTTGTCAGGTTGATGCCTGGGGTCTTTCTATTTGATCATTGTTGTGCTAATGACTGTGAACCACTGAATAAACTATGATACCTACAGATCTAAAATAATGAGAAAGAGAAAAAGAGAGATAATGAATATATGGTCAGAGGAAGATTGGTTTTGCTCTTCTACATTATGGAAGTCAATTTGATATAGATGCTATTGATTTATGGGTGAAAGCAAGGAAGTCTGTCAGAAAGTAAACACAAGCACATTAACCCTTCTTGAAACTCAAAAGATTCGGGGAGGAATGGGTATGAGGCAAGTTCTTCCCTAATGCGTATTTGGCTACCTCATGGAGATCAAAGTTCTATTCCCATAAAATTATGCTTCAAGGCAAATTAGCCATTTACATAATGCATCAGGGTCAAAAAAGACATTTTTAACCACTTAATGAAACAAGTGCATGACTAGAATTTGAATCTTATCAGAGATAGAGAAATCAGCAAAGATGTGGGTGCCTAATTCAAGGTACATATATAAAATATTTTTTATTTTCTTTGGGGCAAGCATTTAATGATTATATGAATACATGAAAGAATGAAAGGAAAAATAGAAAAGGAGAGGAGGGGAATAATTGTCTTAAGTATCAGAATTTACTAACATGTTCTGCAACTCTGGAGCAATTGTTGTGTATCAGGATTTTGATCTAGGAAATGATTATAGCTGGAAGGAGGGTCATTGATCATCCTGGAGTCTATGAGGTTAATTCAGCAAGGGATTTCAGTAATCATTTACTCTGTCTCTTGTATTTATAGTGATATACTGGAGAATCAAGAAAATTTAATAATTAAAATAATAACTGATATGGTTTGGCTGTGTCCCCACCAAAATCTCAACTTGAATTGTATCTTCCAGAGTTCCCACATGTTGTGGGAGGGACACAGGGGGAGGTAATTGTGTCATGGTGGCTGGTCTTTCCTGTGCTATTCTTGTGACAGTAAGTCTCATGAGATCTGATGGGTTTATCAGGGGTTTCCGCTTTTGCTTCTTCCTCATTCTCTCTTGCTGTCACCATGTAAGAAGCACCTTTAACCTTCTGCCATGATTCTGAGGCCTGCCCAGCCATGTGGAACTGTAAGTCCTAGTTAACCCCTTTTTCTTCCCAGTCTCGGGTATGTCTTTATCAGCAGTGTGAAAACAGATTATCACAATAACTCTAGTCAATGCCAAAGCTAGAATTAAAATCCAGATTTTCTGATGTTATCTTCAGTGACTATTTGGACTTGCCATTAATTTGAGCCCAGAGTGAAGGTCAATAAAATTTTAGTGTTTTTTCTTGCATGTCTTCCCATTTTATTTATATTATATGTTATTTAACTTTATTTACTTCTTTCAAATACCCATTGAGAACTGGTATGATTTAGATCTGTGTCCCTACCTAAATCTCAAGTTGAATTGTAATCCCCAGTGTTAAAGACAGGGCCTAGTGGGAGGTGAATGGATCATGGGGTGGTTTTTCAGAAATAGTTTAGCACCATCCCCCTGGTGCTATATTGTGATAGTGAGTTCTCACTAGGTCTGGTTGTTTAAAAGTGTGTGGTACCTCCTCTGTCTTTGTCTCTCTTCCTCCTGCTTCAGCCGTGTGAAGTGCCAACTCCCTCTTTACCTTCTTCCATGATTGTAAGTTTCCTGAGGCCTCCCCAGAAGCTAAGCAAATGCAAGCATCATGCTTCTTGTATAGCTTGCAGAACCATGAGCAAATTAAACCTCTTTTCTTTATAAATTACCCAGTCTCAAGTGTTTCTTTATAGCAGTGAGAGAAAGGACTTATATGAGCATCTTTTAAATGCCAAGTTCTGTACTGAGCACTGGGGACTCAGGAATGAATAAGGTAGACGCTGTCTCTGCCCTCATTGAGCTTACAATGTAATGGAAGCCAAATATTTAGCAAGTATCTATAAGGTTAAACAGTGTAGGGAAAAGTGGAGTCTGATAGGATCCTTGTCAAATCAGGCTTTATTTTTGTTTTTCAGATGGTGAAAAAAATTAAAAAACCTTCCAGGATATTATTAGGCAAATGTTACAGCTAGAACCTGGAACTTTGACTAATGATTTGAGATTCTTGACACTTTACATTTTATGTTTACATGAAAAGAAACATGGGCTTATATCTTAATCATTTTAAAGTTTGATGACAAAGAAAAATGGTACCAGACAGAGTTAAACGGGTAAGGAAGGCATTATTCAAGACTTTATGGTGATAAGGAGAGAGACTATTGCAATAAGGAGAGAGACTATTGCAACAAGAGAGAAAGATTGAACTCGGTTCACTGAAGCATGAGGAAAAGTACTGTGAGGACATTAGTGCATTGTGGAAAAGTACTGGAGGACATTAGTGCATGGTGGAAAAGTACTGGAGGACATTAGTGGGGAGATTTGTAAAAGTGAGGTCATATGTGAGTTTGCTAATTGGAACATATGGAAGTTAGGTTCTTACCCTACCACAGAGACTGGGAGGTAGGGGCTCTATCTTTCCTGATGACTAAATGTCGAAAGTATGGCTCTCCTGTCTTTGAGAAAGATATTCCTGGGTTGTAAAAGTGACAAACGGCTGGGAGAAGATTTACATCTCAAAAGATCAGAGAAAGTGTTTACAATTGCCAGTTTTTAAAAGTCAATGCACTAAGAAATGTGCTAAAGTTTTCTAAAGCCAACACACCAGAAACATCAGCAACACTTGATCTATACATATTAAACCATCCTTGCTAGACAACTTTTAATCTTGCTGCTTCCTAAAGATGACACAGGAAGAATAGTAGTGTTTCACTTTATTTTTCAAAGTTTGGTCTGTGGACCATCTGCATAAGAATCACTTGAAATATTATTTTAAGTATCAATTCCCACTTTTCTTCTCCTACCCAAGATTAGTCTTGTTGCAGTCTCAGAATTTTTTTGTTGTTGCTAATGAGCATCCCAAATGATTTTTACTCCAGCATTCCAGAGCCACATATAAAAAACACTGGACAATGGAGATAAAGATACCAAAGAATGCAGACTCTGTTCATTCTATGTGTGTGTATGTGTGTGTGTATGTGTGTTTAGAGAGAGTGAGAAAGAGAGAAGAGCAGAGACAGAGACAGAGAGAAGAGAGAAAATATCAATGTGAACATGCATAAATTGCAAAAATAATACGCATTTAATCATCTAGTCCTTTTTCTAAATTTTACTCATATCTTCTTCAAACTGTAACCATATACTTTAGTTATGGGGTCCATCCTAATCATTTTTGCAGGAAGAAACATCCCCAGATGATCTTGGCCAACCCATTTTTTCCCCTCTTGCTTGAAATCTTTGGGCAGATTCTATCAAGAATGCAACATCCTGAGATAAGGAGGAAATTTCCAGAACAATACAGGGTATGATCTCCTTCCTTCTAGAACAAGTTGTTCTACACCATGTTTACTTAGTGATCCTATTTCCACTCAAGGTATAAAACCTAAAGCAGAATGCTTTTAAGGTCTCTTGGATTCTGTGTAAAATTGGGCACATGGAGACAAGACTCTAATTGACCGGCAAGGCTCTCCTGAGCCTTCGAGGACTAGCTGAAAATGAGTCCTAGGCTTCTGTTTATCCTTGCATTCTGTATTTGAGTAATCAATTTGCTTTACCTGGTGGGTTACATGAGTGTTCTGTCTCATTAGACTCATAATCTGGCAGCTGGGTCTATGCAAAACCTCCTGCCAGATGTAAGGACCTTTGCAATTTTACATCCAGTTTTAAATGTGTACTTTTGAGAAATGCATATATGGCAATGTTAGTTGTCTTTCATGTCTGAGTGTGAGTCTTATTATTATTAAAAATCCTTAACTACAATTTAAATAGTTTCCTGTCTGTCTTTTGATGATCTTGGCTAGGAAACACATCATCTTTCCTCCTGTATGTAGGATGGGAGAAGCCAGCACAACGTGAATATATAGAAAAAAAATAGATGGTGGTGGAGGCAAATTTTTTATCTTCTCTTTAGCCCTGAGGTCTGAATCATTCAAGCTGAGAACTCAATAGAAGAAGGCACAATGCATGGCAAAATATACAACAATACCATTTCACACAGCAGATTTTCTGCCCTAGGAAGAGTTTACTGAATATTCACTGAGGCAAATCAAATTCTAGGGCTGCAAATTTCCTGCAGATTCCTTGGATTATATTTGTCTGAAGAAGAATGTCAAACAGTGAACATCTGGAGAAACCAAGCTTTTTTGCCTTTTTTGAGAAATGGCTATTTCTGGAGTATAAATCTTATAGTTAGACCTTTTAGATCTGGGGCAGTGCAAAGCCTGGGAAGGGGAAGGGCACCTTGAACAACAAACTCCTACAAAATCACTAACTCTACAGGTCCCACTGGAGAGTAATAGCTGTGAGGACCAGAACTTTCATTTCTCTCCAAGACTGGCATCATCCCATCCTACTATTACCCTACACATTCTGGCCCATCCATCCCAGAAAGTACCCCATCCAGTAGTTTCCATTACATTCTCTAATTATGACAACCTACCATCTTGTTTTATAATTTTATTTTGTAAGCTAATATACATTGAGTTTTATGATATGTCAGACTCTTTGTTACATTTTTTAGGGAGTTACATTTAATATTTATGATATTTAATTTAATTTATATTTATAATATTGTACATATTATGAGATAGTTTCTACAGGTATCCCCATTTTAAAAATAAAGAAACCAAGGTTTCTGTAATAGAAATAATTTGGCCAATGTCACAGAGACAGGGCACATACAATTCTATCTATCCTTTTGCTCTTTGTTCCTGCTGTCTAATTTGGGCAAAAGTCCTAAATACAAATAATGACTTTATCGTAGACTTACCACAATGTATTTTCTCTGAAAGTTAAATGGGTAAGTATTACTAATTATGCTTGGGCAGAAGGAATAAACTGGGATTGTCTCAGGAAAATCAAGGCATGTTGTCATTATACTTAGATAAAACTATTTTAACTTTACCCCACACTGATATCAGACTTCACTCGCTACACAGCTTCTTCCATTTAGTCTTTCTTTTGATATTCACATCAACCCTCTGAGAGAAAGCAGAAGAGTAAGAAGCATTCCAATTGTTGCAGGCCTGGACAAGGACAAGGAACGAGTCTCCCAATTTGGAGCCAAGTGCTCCCTTCACTTGGAGAAGTCTTTCCACAGTCAGTGACCAAAAGTGGAAATTACAAACCTCACGGGAGTATTATAGAGGGAATACTTGAGGCAGGAAAGCAACTTTTGTATACTTTCCATATCAGCACGAAGGCTACCTTGCCTTCCTTTAGCTAAAGGCCAACTTCTTCAATCTAGTGATACCACCAATCGTGAACTGGGGTTATGTCAGCATGAGTATCAAGGGACATGGGGCCCTGGAGAGTTTCAGAACAGGAACTCATCCTCCTGTGGTAAAGAAGCATTTACTTAAAGTTCAAAATTTTCTTTAATTTCATTTTAGTTTATTTTTATCTGATAAATATAGAGATGGAGATTATCTATCTATCTATCCATCTATCTATCTATCTATCTATCTATCTATCTATCTATCTATCTATCTATCCATCTATCTATCCATCCATCCGTCCATCTATCTATCTATCTAATCTCTTTCTCTAGGTTTCTACTGTCTACCTGCGAAGTGATCCCAGTAGACTCAAGTTGGAGTGAAGTACTTAGGACTTTTCCTAATGGGTCTGAGGTTAATAGTGGTTAATAAAAGTAACTTAGCCACAGTGGTTAATAAAAGTAACAAGTTGCATTACACTCCTTTATTGTAACTTCCTCCTCTAATTAAGACTTTTAATTGCACACAAAGGCCAAAGATTTTCTCTCACATACTTCCAGTTGAAGACTTTTTCTGCTGGAGTGTAAAGCCAAGGTTTCAACTCTCCATTTCTTTCTCTAGGGAAATTCCTGTTTTATAAACAGAGAACAAGAGAGAGAGAGAGAAAGGAAGAAGAGAAAGATGAAAAGAAGGAAGAGGAAGAGGAGAAGGAGGAGAGGGGAGAGAAAAACACTACCACCAGCAACATCAAAATACCAACATCATACAAATTGTTGCTCTGATGTCCTCTGGGACTCAGGCTCCTATGATGAAGTTTCTGTCTCTTTCAATTTACATTTTCTTCTTGATTAAGGAATTTGGTTTAACTTCAAGAAGGAGACTTCAGACTCTGACTATGGAAAGAATTCTTCCATCTGTTCTATTTCAGATCTTTCATTGAAAAGATGTAGCTTGACTTTTCTTTCTTTTCATTTTTTTCTTTTCTTCTCATTCTGACTTTGCTCATTTATTACTAAAATTAAGTATTTGTGATACTAACCCTCAAAAGACGTCATATATTACACCCATTTTAAAGATAAAGACACTAGACTCAAAGATACCAAGTAACCTGCAAGAAGGTTGTTCAGCCTGCAACAGAGCTGGTGTTCAAACCGGGTCTGTGGGACTCCAGAGCTCACTCACTCAATCATTAATTAGGATATACTATTTTCCCTGGTGAAAGAGGGTTGGAATTTTAAAATAGGCAACCTTGCAAAGTGGACACTCTAACTTTTTTAACCTATTCCATCCACACTTGGAGAAACCTGACTCAGCCTGTTGGGACTGATGGAAACATGAATGCATTAGTGGAGGCTTTTAAAGGACCCAGGTTCATTCTGGGTCGTAGCAATATGTGGTTGTCCAACTCAAAATCATTGATGTAGTGATAATAATTAGGGTTTTTTTTTCATAGCGGATTGTGCAGTGTTTAAAATAGGGTTCAGGGGAAAATGTGTTATTTAGCAAAGCATCATTACAGCTTTAGAGAAAAATGACCCATCATTTGTCTTTAATTCCAGTTTTTTTTCTCTGATCCCTAATTTGGATCCATGGTTTGCTTATTAATTGTATAAATGGGATTAATGACTTCATACCAGCAGAGAACATAAAGTACTTAAAAACTTCAGCCATATGACACATTATTGTAGGAGCAAATGGTGGAGTATTTAGCATTTATATAGTGCTTTGTTTGCAGTGTGCCTATTCTGATTGCAAATTCGCACACACATTAAGATACTAATGATCACTTTGTGCATGTCTATTTGTCATGCTTGTATTTGTAGCATTTAAAATTTGTAATATTAAGCAAAATCAATGCTCATGAAAGCCTGCAGCTGCCTGCCCTATGTGATTTGGGACCTCATTTATTCATAGAGCCTTTGCCTCCTATGCTGAGCATTCTAAACCCAAGTGTCCCTGACCACAAAGCCAGGGTAGGCCATTTGGGATCAGGGACCCTAGATCACTCATCTTTTGTTGGTAGAGATTTGAGTGATGCCCTTGTGTTATCTGATTTATTAAGGGGTCTCTATTTAGGGCAGCTTCTCAATTGTGTGTTCTCTGTTTCTGGCTGCAAAATTTCATAGCATTTCAATGCCTTTAAATAGGGTTAGACTTTTCTTGAGGTCGTCATGTTCCACTTGACCAACTCTCAGCTTATGGCGATTTAGGGAAATGCAGGGTAGCATGTGGTGCTTTTTCACACCTTTATATTGTGAAGCCACCTATGCCTCTCATAGTTTCTGTACGTTAAGTGGTGATGGTGGTGATGATGATGATATATTACCATGATATATTATGTGATGATTATATATGATTATATTATATAATATTGTATTATTCAGGGTTCTCTAGAGGAACAGAACTAATAGAGTATGTATATATATACATATTTGTATATATGTATATATACACATATTTGTATATATGTATATATATACATATTTGTATATATGTATATATATACATATTTGTATATATGTATATATAC
>NW_012099377.1:653302-668677 GCF_000951045.1 Mandrillus leucophaeus | reverse complement strand
TGTACATATATGTGTATATATGTATGTGTACATATATGTGTATATATGTATGTGTACATATACATATATTTATGTATACATATATATAGGGGAGTTTATTAAGTATTAACTTACATGATCACAAGGTCCCACAATAGGTCATTTGCAAGCTGAGGAGCAAGGTGAGCCAGTCTAAGTCCCAAACCTGAAGAACTTGGAGCCCCATATTCAAGGGCAGGAAGCACCCAGTGTGGGAGAAAGATGTACGCTGGGAGGCTAGGCCAATCTAGTCTTTTCACGTTTTGTTTTTTTTTCTGCTTGCATTATATTCTAGCTACATTGGCAGCTGATTCGATAGAGATATGGTTTGGCTCTATCCCCACCCGAATCTCATTTTGAATTGTAACTCCCACAATCCCCACATGCCACGGGAGGAACTCGGTGGGAGCTGATTGAATTGCGGGGGTGGGTCTTTCCTGTGCTTTTCTCCTGGTAGTGAATGAGTCTCATGAGATCTGATGGTCTTAAGAATGGGAGGTTCTCTACACGAGCTCTCTTTCTTTGCCTGTCATCACCACGTAAAATGTAACTTGCTCCCCGCTGCCTTCCACCATGATTGTGAGGCCACACCAGTCATGTGGAACTATAAGTCCAATTATACCTCTTTCTTTGTAAATTGCCCAGTCTTGGATATGTCTTTATCAACAGCATGAAAACAGATTAATACAGGTGGTGCCCACCCAGATTAAGAGTGGGTCTGCCTTTCCCAGACCACTGACTCAAATGTTAATCTCCTTTGGCACCACCCTTACAAACAAGACCAGGGTCAATACTTTGAATCCTTCAATCCAATCAAGTTGACACTCAGTGTTAACCATCACAAGTCCACCCCTTATCAACTTGAACCCATACACATCTCCTGAGATCATACATAATCTTCAAATAAAGACAATAATGGGGTCATAATTATGCCTAACCTAGTACAACTATCCTTCCTACAACCAGAAACACACCAATCCCCAACCCAAACACTATTCCGTAAAGTTAACAATACTTAAAGGCTGATATGAATTTAATAAATCTCATGTCACATAATAATGAAAAAAGGAAATAAAATGAAGATATTTTCTTAGTACAAGTGGATACAGGCACAAACGTGTTTTTAACAAAAGAAAGAGGAAATACTCATGACAATTACAGTCCTTGTTGCTGTAGCAGGTCACATCGTCATAGCTGGTATCGACGACTACCTTCTTCTACTACCCATTCTGCATTCCCTTAGTCTTCAGTAAGCACCTCAGTAGGTCACACGGGAGAGTTGAATGAGGATGTGGTGGGAATCACCTCCCCTGTGTCTTTCAAGTCCTTCATGGTGACACTAATCACAATCCCTCCAGGGGTGTGATATTGTTTTTGATTTACTATTTTTCTAGGTAGAGACAGCTCCAATGACTTCCATTTGGCCTTTCCCACCATAATAGCCCTCACCCTACCAGTCAGGGAACAAATATGGGGGTTCTGCTAGCTGCTAAGTATGTCTATGCCAATTATGCATTCTGGCACTGGGAAAATGACCACAAGATGAGTCCGGGGACCCACTGGACCCACCGTAAGTCAGACCTGAGTTAAAACGCCATTAATTACCTGACTTCCACAAACCCCTACTTTAACTGGAGGACTGCAATGATGTTTTGGGTTCCCTGGAATCAATGTCATCTCAGAGCCAGTGTCTAGTAGTCCCCGAAACGTCTGATCATTTCCCTTTCCCCAGTGCACAGTTACCCTGGTAAAAGGCTGGAGGTCTCCTTGGGGAAAAATGTAAGAAAGATTAACAGCATAAATTTTTGGTAATGTAGTGGAGTCCTTCCTCAAAGGGACCCAGCATCCACTTCATTCAAGGGATTCTGGGTCTGTAAACTGGCTCAAGTCTGGAAATGGATTGAGGGGCTGTGATTCTCTGTTTTTATAATTCATATTAGTCTTTTGTTCATTCGACCTAGAAGTTTTCTGCCTATATAAATTAAGTGGGAATGCAGTAGGCTTCCTATCAATTTCACTTCTAGGAACACCATGATTAGCCAATGCCAGAGCTCTACACAAATCAGATTGTTCTGATTGTTTTTTTGCCTCTGCTGTCCATTACAGTAGTTACACCCACCTTTCTTTTGACGGTTGAGTGCCCCACTTGGCCCCTGCCACCTCAGGATTCAATTATTTCCATTGTATTTAAATTTTGTAGTTGAGTGACTGAGGTTCCCACTGTTAGACCTGACATACAGAGAAGAGCAATTACAGGCCTCTTCAAAGATGCAGGTGATGCCCTCACAAATCTATTTCACAAGATATTGGTCAAAGTTATATCTTCTGGACCCTCCCAGCTGGGATGAGTAGATCTGAAGTGATTCATCCACTCCACCATCCCATCCCAATCTCCCTAAGTCTTTGGATCCCTTCCTTTACATTAAACCAAGGGAGATCAGGCATTTCCAGCTTCCTCACAGTGGGCCATCTTTTGATCCCTATTTCAGCTAACCAAGGAAATAAACTATTAGAACCCTTTTTAACTTCCCAAGCTGCAACATTAAATGCAGAGTTCATACTGAGTGAGCCCACATCAATAATTCAGCCTGATCCAACTCTATGTTCCTTCTACAATTATCCCATAACCTTAATGTCCTTTCCCACGCCAGTTCTGTTACTATAAATTAGAAAACTCAACATTTCCATGCCAGATTTCTGTTACTATACATTAGAAAACCCAAGCAGTTCTTTTCAAGTGTAGCACATCTCCTCATGGGTCACACTCTCAACCTCACCTCTAGGGGCCCACCTTGACTTTAGTCTAGTTATAGTTTTAAAGCAAACAGGGGTGTTGGATGTGGCTCCTGAGGAGAATCAACAGTATCTTGCCCCGCAACTGCCTCAGGGGAGGCCATCACCATTGCCTCAGGCAGTGCAGGGTTTATCCTCAGACAAAGGTGGAAACGCTGATGACAGCATGGGTTGGGTAGAGGATGTTGCCAGTACTGGAGATGGGGAAGCTGTTTCTTCTGGCAAAAAAAGTTCATCAGAGTTTACAAATTCAGTGTCTCCAGCTTCATCAGGGTCCTCCCAAATGTCTCCATTCCAAGTTGCAGGGTCCCATTCTTTTCCAATCAATGCCCTCACTTTAACAGGAGACACCTGGCAAGGCTGTGCATGCACCTTTCGTTGCAGGTCAGCCACTTGCAAGATAAGAGCTTGTGTCTGGTTTTTTCCACAATTTCAGCTCTTTTTCTACTGGAGATAAAATTCTTACTTGGCAATCTTACCAGATTTGAGGCTCAGTATCTGCTTCTGAAGCTGGGAGTTAGAATCCCTGAGTTCACCATTTTCTTTCATCACTTTGTCCACTGAACTTAGGAGCATTATGTTCCTTGGTTCTCCACATATGGTCCTAGGTATTATGTACAGATTTGTTCAACTCCTTGACTCTCATGTGCAGTGAATCAGGAGTATCAAATGCATTTATTTTGCTTAACTCTCTAAACAGTTCACACCAAGGACTATCAGTGTTCTCAGTACTATCAGAAGTAAAGTCCTTAGCATTTTGGGGTCTAATTATATTAAACAGCCAACTCCAGAAACCCCAAAACCAACAAAAGAACTTCATCCTTAATATTTCGTTCCTCTGTAACTACTCCTGGTACCAAAATCAGTATTAGGGTTATCTAGAGGGACAGAACTAACAGGATATGTGTGTGTGTGTGTATATATAAAAGGGAGTTTATTAAGTATTAACTCACATGATCACAAGGTCCCACAATAGACTGTCTGCAAGCTGAGGAGCAAGGAGAGTCAGTTCAAGTCCCAAATTGAAGAACTTGAAGTCTGATGTTTGAGGGCAGGAAGCATCTAGCACTGAAGAAAGATGTAGGCTGGGAGGCTAGGCCAGTCTAGTCTTTTCATGTTTTTTTCTGCCTGTGTTATATTCTAACTGCATTGGCAGCTGATTAGATCGTGCCCACCCAGATTAAGGGTGGTCTGCCTCTCCCAGCCCACTGACTCAAACATTAATCACCTTTGACAACACCCTCACAGACACACCCAGGATCAATATTTAACATTCTACCATTATATCAAGTTGACACTCAGTATTAACATCACAAAATATCATGTATTAATAATAATAATAATAATAAATATTTCCTAAGAACTTTTGTAAGTGCTCTCCATATGCCATCTTGCTTTCTCCTCATAAAGCTTTTTCAGTTAATTATTCATATAATTTCCATTTTAGAGTGGAGCAAACTAAAACTTAGTTCAAGTGACCTGCCCGTGATCCCTTATCTTGGAAGCCCTATTCTAATACTCAAACCCAGGCAAGTGACACTAAACTGATGTCGCACCTTATATTTCATTCAAATCACTTGAATCTCAATGTCAGGGAGTAGAAAAATTTTATACAGCTTTTTGGAAACAGGCAGTGATAGTTCAGTATCATCTATGGTCTGCTTTGTGCACTCGGATTTTTCTCATGCTCAGAGTTAGAAGCCAAAGAATTACCCTGGCATTAGATTCCTCTCTGCTTTCCCGTTTACTTTTTTTTTTTTTTTTTTTTTTACTTTAAGTTCTAGGGTACATTGCATAACATGCAGGTTTGTTACATATGTATACTTGTGCCATGTTGGTGTGCTGCACCCATCAACTCCTCAGCACCCATCAACTCATCATTTACATCACGTATAACTCCCAATGCAATCCCTCCCCCCTCCCCCCTCCCCATGATAGGCCCCGGTGTGTGATGTTCCCCTTCCTGAGTCCAAGTGATCTCATTGTTCAGTTCCCACCTATGAGTGAGAACATGTGGTGTTTGGTTTTCTGTTCTTGTGATAGTTTGCTAAGAATGATGGTCTCCAGCTGCATCCATGTCCCTACAAAGGACACAAACTCATCCCTTTTCATGGCTGCATAGTATTCCATGGTGTATATGTGCCACATTTTCTTAATCCAGTCTGTCACTGATGGACATTTGGGTTGATTCCAAGTCTTTGCTATTGTGAATAGTGCCGCAATAAACATACGTGTGCATGTGTCTTTATAGCAGCATGATTTATAATCCTTTGGGTATATCCCCAGTAATGGGATGGCTGGGTCATATGGTACATCTAGTTCTAGATCCTTGAGGAATCGCCATACTGTTTTCCATAATGGTTGAACTAGTTTACAATCCCACCAACAGTGTAAAAGTGTTCCTATTTCTCCACATCCTCTCCAGCACCTGTTGTTTCCTGACTTTTTAATGATCGCCATTCTAACTGGTGTGAGATGGTATCTCATTGTGGTTTTGATTTGCATTTCTCTGATGGCCAGTGATGATGAGCATTTTTTCATGTGTCTGTTGGCTGTATGAATGTCTTCTTTTGAGAAATGTCTGTTCATATCCTTTGCCCACTTTTTGATGGGGTTGTTTGTTTTTTTCTTGTAAATTAGTTTGAGTTCTTTGTAGGTTCTGGATATTAGCCCTTTGTCAGATGAGTAGATTGCAAAAATTTTCTCCCATTCTGTAGGTTGCCTGTTCACTCTGATGGTAGTTTCTGTTGCTGTGCAGATGCTCTTTAGTTTAATGAGATCCCATTTGTCAATTTTGGCTTTTGCTGCCTTTGCTTTTGGTGTTTTAGACATGAAGTCCTTGCCCATGCCTATGTCCTGAATGGTACTACCTAGGTTTTCTTCTAGGGTTTTTATGGTATTAGGTCTAACATTTAAGTCTCTAATCCATCTTGAATTGATTTTCGTATAAGGATCTCATTTTTATTTTTATGAGGATGATTGCCACTTTCTCGGCATTGTGGTTTTCCTGTTCAGTATAGAAGTCTTAGTTTTCTTCATTTTATAATTTAAGACTTCCCCCTACCCTAACAGGATTTAAGTGTTTTGTTTGTTTGTTTGTTTTTGTTTTTTTACGGAGTCTCACTCTGTCACCCAGGCTGGTGTGCAGTGGCGTGATCTCAGCTCACTGCAAGCTCCACCTCCCAGGTTAATGCCATTCTCCTGCCTCAGCCTCCCGAGTAACTGGGACTACAGTCACCTGCCACCATGCCCGGCTAATTTTTTTGTATCTTTAGTAGAGACGGGTTTCACCATGTTAGCCAGGATGGTTTTGATCTCCTGACCTCGTGATCTGCCCATCTTGGCCTCCCAAAGTTCTGGGATTACAGGCGTGAGCCACTATGCCCAGGCTTAAGTGGTCTTTAAAGTTGTTTGTTTAATGACTTGTTTGTGATAGTGAAGTGATATCTACCAAGTGGATGCCTGCTTTTCTCTAAATAATACAAATTTCACTGAGATTTGGGACATGGAACTTCTTTTTTGTTTGCTCCTTCCTCTACCTTCTTATGTCTGGTTATTGTAGCTTCCCCAGAAAAACTCCCTAGGAAGGTCATCTGTGGTACAGACTTATACTTGATGCTGGAAACTTAATGAGTACATCTATCGGGGAAATTGGCATCAATATGACTGTGCATATAGGTGCAGTGGGCAGGAGTGGGGGTGTTTAACTTAAAGAAATCCTTCTCTATTGGTAGAGTTTTAAGTAAAAGCAGTATCTTCTTCTTTAAGTAGGATTGCTAGGTTTCAGACATAATACTAAGCTCTTCCCAAAATATCTCAAACTCTGGTCTGTTTGCCATTTTATACTAAATACTACACTTAGTACTGAAATCTACCTGGGTGGAGGGCACATGTGATGGTCAGTCCAAGGGAACACTCATACTGCCTACAGGTAAAGGTGGTCCTGATGGAGAATTAACTGGGATCCCCCTCACTGCCAGGATGACACTTCCGTCCAATGGATACGGCTATTGATCTGGCTTCTGGAGTCGACAGAGGGTGCGGGGGATTCCTGAACACTAGGTGCTGCTGAGGGTGCAGGTTTCTGTCATAGACTCAGGGAATCTGCATTTACAGCTTATCTTTGGGCAGAGCTAACTCTTCCCTTCTTCAATGCTAGTAGGAGAGGATCAGGGTGTCCTTTGTGAAGAAGGAGGGAAGACCTCTTTTTTGATTATCTGTGTGCTGAGCACTTTTAGACTTACCACATGGAAAATTTTTCACTCTTTTTCTTGTTCAGAGTTGAGTACAGACACACTGCTCTATGAGACAGACAGACGGAAACAAACCCTAGAGAACTCAGTTTGCAGAAGTGTTGCCATTCTAGGCTTTCTTATGGCCTTTATCATTCAAGGACAGGTGTTGGATTGAAGCCTTCCTCAACCTCTCCTCTCTAGCATGCGTCAACACACAGAGCTCGTAGTAGCCAACTCTGTGAACCAAATATGTGGTCCCTGTCTTTTCTTCCAAAGAATATTTCTAAATTCTCAGCATTCCCTCGAGGACTTCTTTTACTGTATTACTACCCCACCTTGTTCCGGAGGTGAGAGAATCATGTTGTTCTGAGTTAATGTTCTCATAAACCCCAGCCCCCGAAAAAAGTCAGAAGAGGGCACTGGGTGGCTGAGCAATGTTCTCAGTGATCCAGAGTTGTGTGTCAAATGCCTGTCAACCTAAAACTGGGGAAACTCAAACAATGTTTGAGTTTCAGTTCAATTCAATTTCTAATGTACATTGTCATCAAAACTGCAAATGCCACTTGAAGAGGTTTGTATCGCTTTTAGAGCTGCTACAGCCCAGGGCCTCAGACTGCTACCATTTGTAGCATTAAGTCAGATTGAACAAATTCCTCTCTGATAGATTTAAGGTCAGTTGAGACCCAGGGAAAGATCATCCAAAGGGCTTGAAGATTAACTTATCTTCCTGTCCTCAGTAGGAAGTGGGTAAAAAAAAAAAGGTCAGTGAATGAAAAGTGTCAACACGTTGAATCTCATAAATCTATCAGAAACATTTACTCTCCATGTACATGAAATTGGGCAAGTTATTTGTTTCCTTCAATATTAATTTGAATTATGTACTGTGCATTATAGATAGATCAACTGCTTCCTAGCTGGTAGTCAATCTTCGAGAACCCAGGGATGTATTTTACTGTAATTTTAATCTGCTTCTATCTCAGTGCTTAGGATGACAAGTAACTAAGCATCAGGTTAAAATAATAATGTGTAATAGGTAAGTGCAAACTGCTTTCAATTATGACCAATAAGATGTAATTGATGATACTGAAAATACTGCAAATTGCATTGATTTTTACATCCAACTGAAAAACTTGATGACACTGTTGCTTTCATCCTTACTGTTTCTTTTTTATGAAACAATCTGTACAGTGGAAAATAATACTTGTTACAAGTTTCATATATATATCCTTGCTGTTTTGCTGAAGAAAATGAACTTGGATATAGGTGATCTGCAACAACATTATAATAATGGTCAGTTAACAAACGTCAACTTTTCAATGCCTCCATGTGCTCTGATACTGGTTGTGCATCAAACAAGAGCACCCAGCAGAGAGGAAATAGAAAGGGTGGGATTCAGCCCATGTTCCAGTTGCCAACTTAGTCACTCAAAGGGAAGAGTTCCTTTTTTCTAATTTACACAAAATCACCCTATGAAGAAACAGCAGGTCAGCTCCCAGGTGCCAAGAGCAGATTAGAAGCTCTGCAGACTATATTTAATGTGCACAAAACCCATACAAGGTGTTTATTCATTTACGCACCCTAGTGATGTGGGAACTGCTGCTCAGAGAAGCAAAACCCAGCACCACATAGCTAGTGCTTGGGCATGTTGAATTTCCAAACCTACCAAACTTATTTCTACTGTGCTTATTTCTACTGGGTCAGAAGACCTCTTACTGCACCTCAGGAAAGGATTCTTAAGAAGACGTGCTGTGTCATCTTTAAATAAGTGGAAACAAGGTGGCTTCGTTGTGGCTGCCCAGCCTGTTGCAGAATGTCATTGCATATGATTTCCCTAAAGCATTCTCAGAGCATCAACCACTGTGCACTGACCCTTCTTGGAAAAAAATGGTATATTTGCAACCCAAATTATGGTTCAACAGGAAAACAAGAGTTCTTTTTGTAATTAGAACTCATTTTGTGGACAGGAAGAGAAACCAGCTGAACTGAAGAGGGTGGTTGGACAGAACACCGGGAAGGCTGAATGCCGCGCCTCAGGAAGTGCAAAACGTGGACTTCTCTAAGCTTAATCTGCTTTGCGCATGGCTTCTCTGTATCTCTCTCCTCGTCTGCTTCATTCTGTTTTCTTCATATGCTTTCTCTGGGACTCTTTTTTTTTTTTTTTTTTTTGAGACGGAGTCTAGCTCTGTCACCCAGGCTGGAGTGCAGTGGCGCGATCTCGCCTCACTGTAAGCTCCACCTCCTTGGTTCACGCCATTCTCCTGCCTCAGCCTTCCAGGTAGCTGGGACTACAGGCGCCCACCACCATGCCCAGCTAAGTTTTTGTGTTTTTAGTAAAGACGGGGTTTCACCGTGTTAGCCAGGATGGTCTCGATCCCCTGACCTCATGATCCGCCTCCCAAAGTGCTGGGATTACAGGCATGAGCCACCGTGTCTGGCCTGGGATTTTTAATTCTTTGTAACTCTGTGTGCGTATGATCTAATACCGTGAGCCCCAATCTTGACTTTAGAGCACCTTTCACATCCCCTTAAGATTTTCCCTGCAAGCCTCCTTCTTGAAATTCTCAACTTCAGGGATCCCATCAACTTAGTCAGCTTTCCAAGCAAGACGTTCCACTCAGGTGTCTTCTTCAATTATATTTAGCTGGAGCTGATTTCTTCATAGGTTTGGTGGAAGAACAAGAAGAGGTAGGATTGGGGCATCTAGACATGCACTCTGAGATTATGAGAATGGGGAGCTGACATTAATGGGCATAGATTGGTAGTTTCCTAAAATAAATTTAATGTACTTTCCAGACTCTCCGGCTCATATTAAACTTAGCCTCACTTAATAGATCCAATCCATGGCAAAGGCTACAATAGCCAAAGTCCTATTTCAAGGATGACACCTGAAGATAAAAGAATAAATGGCCATGCCTATAATCTGAGCACCTTGGGAGGCCAAGGCAGGAAGAATGCTTGAAGCCCGGAATGTGAGACCAGTCTGGGCAACAAAGCAAGATCGCATCTCTGCAAAAAACCAAAAACATTAGTTAAGCATGGTGGCGGGTGCCTGTCATCCCAGCTACTCAAGAGGCTTAGGCAGGAGGATCACTTGAGCCCAGGAGTTTGAGGCGTCCGTGAGTTTTGATCACACCACTGCAGTCTAGCTCAGGTGACAGAGTAAGACACTGTCTCTAAAAATAAACAAGATAAAATAAAAACAAAAGAAGAAATGAGTCATAGGATAAAGATGGAGATTTCTGTAAAATTTTTGAAACATAAATCTGGCTGTCTTTATTTTTTGATGTCCCTTCCACTGCCACCCCTAAAAAACTCTAGCCTTACTAGGATCAATTGCCAGGGGACCTGAAGTGCCCTCAGCCAACTACATGTCATATCTGAAATGCTTCCAGGCTCTACATCCCACCATCTGCTTAAAACATTCCTTGTCATCTGGTCCCCTCTGCTGCAGATGTCTCTAGCTTCTTTCCTCCACTTGAGTAGCCCATGTAGATTAGCAATCAAATTTCAGACGGCCTCCTTTGCTCTGGCCTGGCATAACCCTAAGATGTAGCTTCTCATATGAGTTCTTGGGCTCCACCTGATCATATCCAGCCTTGCCATTTTATCTTTATTTGCCTAACATGTATGAAACATTTACTTAAGTCAGACACTGTAGTTCTTCCCCTGCATTAAATCCATTTACTTTTCAAAAAGATGCCATATGGTAGCTCATATCATTGTCCTCATTTTGCAGAGAGTAACAAAGTTTTAGAGAGATAAAATATATCTAAGATAACTCAGAAACTAGGGGACCAAGATGGTAATTAAAGCCAGAATATGGAACCTATTTTCTTATGACCCACACTGTATTGGACAGTCTATAGACCAAGACAAAAGCACCTAAAACTGATTGCATTTCCTGTATATGAGGAATCATGAGCCTGTTTCCCCAGTTATTACATGTTTGGATGTGGTTTGTCCCCAACAAAACTCATGTTGAAATTTGACCCCCAATGTAGCAGAGTTGAGAGGTGGGGCCTAGTAAGAGGTATCTGGGTCATGAAGGTAGATTTTCTGTGAATACCCCTTTCTCCTACAGGGGTAAGTTCTTCCTTCAGAGGAATGGATTCATTTGCAAGAGAATGAGTTTTTAAAAAAGAATCTGAGGTCAGGTGTGGTGGTTCATGCCTGTAATTCCAGCAATTTGGGAGGCAGACGCAGGAGGATCACTTGAGGTCAGGAGTTCAAGACCAGCCTGGCCAACAAGGTGAAACTCCGTCTCTACTAAAAATACAAAAATGAGCCAGGTGTGGTGGGGGCACCTGTGATCCCAGCTACTTGGAAGGCCTGAGGCAGGAAAATTGCTTGAACCCGGGAGGCGGAGTTTGCAGTGAGCTGAGATCATGCCATTGCACTCTATTCTGAGTGACAAGACCAAAACTCCGTCTCAAAAAAAAAAAAAAAAAGAAGAAAAAAGAAAAGAATCTGGCCTCCTTGGTTTTTGCTCTCTTGCTTCCTTTCTTGCCGTGTGATCTCTTTGCACACAGTAACTCCACTTCCACTTTCCGTCATGAATTGAAGCAGCCTGAGGCCCTCACTAGATCGGCTGTGCAATCTTAAACTTTCCAGCCACCAGAATCACAAGGCAAGCAAACCTCCGTTCTTTATAAATTACCCAGTCTCGGGTATTCTGTTATAGCAGTATGAGCCAGACTAAGACATTTGTCTAAGAGTGGTCTCCCTACTTAGGTTTAAGTTTCTTGTGTGCAGAGGCAATTTAAAGGCACAGATCGAGTTTTCAAATATTTGTCTCATGGGACCTATGCCATATGTCAGCTTTCATCACCATCAAAGAAAAGCTGCCACTATGGAGAGTGTGTGTGTGTGCGCGCGCGTGTGTGTGTGTGTGTTTTCTACACAGCTTCAAGCTGGGTTGCCTAGTATAAGGAGATTTAGAGTTGTTTCTCTGAGATTTAGACTAACTAGCAGTGATCATCAAAACCTAGGTTTTATTCTGGAGCAATTATCACTGTTACAAGCAGGAAATGTGATTATACGGCTTATTGTTTTCTTCTGATGATTAATTTATTTGGGACATTTGATGCTGCTGCTGATGATGATAATGATAATTTGGCATTATCAATAATAATAATAGTAATTATTATTTGGCCCTGCCAAAAATCTCTAAATTCCTGCTCCTTTTTAAATGGAACACTATGTAGTGAAAAACATGGCATCTGTCATTTTCACTGAAAAAAAAAAAAATAATAAAAATCTGTCCTTTTAAGCCATCTCAATTGAAGGCAGAATTTAATAATATGCTTTTGCTGACTGCTGTGTAATTGAAAAAGAAATAAAAATAAAAAACTTAAAAAATTCTAAGAAATAAGAAAGGCTTTATCTCTACCCAGACCCCGACCTTCTCAATGAGATGATCTGAAAACCACTCAGGCCACTATGCTCTAAGATAGCCAAGATTGATGAGAAAAAGAAACCAAGGATGACTCTGAGTCACATTCTAAAATCAAGATTATGATCTGCCTTTAGCACCCTGTTAGCTAATTTCTATGTCTAGGACAAGGCCATTAGAATTGCCTGTATTCCTCTCTCCCAGCACAAACACACAGGCACACATTGTTCCAGTTACCTATCACTGCTACTTGAAATTGTAGTAGTGTAAAATGACAACCACTTCATCAGAGTTCACACCTTTGTGGATCAAGAATTTAGGCAGCATTTGCTGAGAGATTCTTCTGTTCCATGTGGCATTGATAAAAGTCACTTCTGGTATACAGCTGGCAGACAGAGTAGTCTAGAGAGTCCATAATGGCTTCATTCATAGTCCTCACACCTTTCTGAGGATGGCTGGAAGGTTGGGTTCAGCTGCAGCTATGGTCAGGAGACCCTACATGTGACCTTTCCAGCATGGAAGCATCAGAGTAGACAGACTTTTTATGTCGTGGCTTATGGCCCTAAGGATGACTCTGTCAGTGAACAAGGAAGTCATTGTAAGTTTTATGTGGCCTACACATGAAAGTTAAATAATGCACCTCTGCCATACTTGATTGGCAAAAGCTAATAGAAATATACCCATAGTTCAGGGTATAGGTCTCACCTCTTAATGGAAGGATTATTGACGAATGTGTGTCCATGTTTTGAAATTGCCACAATTAAGTACACACAATCTTTTTTATTTCAAATCCCAAGATCTGGGTATAAGCAGGAAAAATGTCCCAGCAGAAAGGAGTCAAAGTTCATATCTTTCTCTCTCTTGCCTTCATAATTGACTTCTTTCTATCTGTCTCAGTTTCCATAAAAAACGTACCACATAAAGAATATTTATAACTGAAGATCTAGTCTGGAACTGGCTCTGCTAATTTTGAATTGTATGACATTAGATGAAACATTTGCTGTTTTAGCCTTAATGTCCCCATCATGAGAATGGAGATGAAAATACTCATCCTCTCACATGGTTTTGTAAGAGCAAAACAGGATAACATATGTCAAAATGCACAACAGACATTAATGTGTTTATTGCTTTTATTCGGTAAAAAATTATATGTTGTTTAAATAGTATTTATATAACACTAAATACTAACAATACATTTGAAGTAACTAAAATGTAGAGGAGAGGAGATTTCCCCTTAACCAACTGAGCGACGTCTTGGCTTTCTGGGAAATTAAAGAAGCAACAAACTTACCCTTCTCACATTTACATTTTATTTAGTGGAGGATTTTTTTCACTTTCCCTTTCTCCTTAATGTTTGTCTTATTTCAAATTTGTCAGGTACTACATGATATCAGGAAATAGTCCTAAGAAGCAGTTTAGCTCTGTTGATGGTGAAGTGAGTTGTTTCTCTTCTCTCACTGTCCCTGTATCCTCTTAAACATTACAAGTTGAAATTTGAACACAGTCTTTTGTGGTAACTCAAAGGGATCTCAGACCTATAGAAAATATATAGGATAGATTGTCAGACCAGTGAAATTTTGATGTTCTCCCAAATCTTACTAATAACTAGCTGTTGATTTATTTCTTTTCTGTCATAGAATAGGATACTCCTTTAGCAAAGAAATGAGTTTATGTGGCTCAGGTTCAAGTATATCTCATTATTGTGGGATGGTAGATGAAGGAATTAGCAGGCTTTTGTGTAATGTTAAGATCATGAGTTTTGGCAGAAAACAAACCCAGTCTTAAATTCTGGCTCCACCAATTACTAGTCATACTGCCTTGCACAGTTACTAATTTCCTAAGCTTCAATTTTCTCATCCAAACAAATGATGACGTTAATAGCATCTTTCTCATGAGGTTGTTGCAGGATAAATGAAATATGTCACTGTGGACTGTATCTGGCACTCAGGGAATATGCATTAAATCATGGTTAATACAATGAAATCGCTGAAATCACTGTTATTAATAGTTGTAATTAGTAATAATAACATTCATATGTAATAGTTAAAAAACCTTATCTATCCAGGACTCGTAGGTTACTCTGCTATTTCACTTAGCTCCACATATGCCTTGTCCTCTTTCATTCCATTTTCACCAGGGGCTTCCTGCAGGTCACCTGAAGGCCTTCTTTGAAGACAGCTGTCCTCCTCAGTGAGTCAGGCTGAGCACAAAAGATTGTAATTTCATTAGATTGGTGCCTGGAACAGCGAAGCCAAATCTGATCATCAGATTACTCAGAAAATCTGTCCCTACAGAGATATAGCCTGAATTCTGCCAAGAGAGGACCCATATTGTTTTCTTTAAACAACAGCTTATTCATTATTGATAAGATTCAAGGACATCTCCATCATCCACTACCCTAATTTAATAAAATATCTTGTTCAGTAAAATGGTGATGCACAGAATGGCTATTGATTCCAACTTTCACCTGGGGACAAACTGATTTCCTCTGAGTAGGAATTTTACTATGATAAAATGAGATGAATGCTTAAGTATTTCTGTTCCTGGTCCATGGAGTCACAATTGCTTAAAGTAATCAGACATAGAAAATTTAGACACCACTAAACAAAGAAAATATTCTTTATGAAATTTCTGCAAAGGGGAAAATGAGCAAATACCAAGACCTGTGCCTCCAAATTAGAACCCACATCTTCCTACCATTGCTACCTTTAGTGTATTGCTAAGCAAGAAAAGACAGGGGCACACTGGATCTAACTCTTGCTCAACTCTTGTTAGAAAGACCACTTGGTGGACCTGGGGAGAAGCCAAATGTTTTACCCTAAGTGGACACTTAACCAAGAAAACCAGTGTAATAGTCTATCCTCAATTCATTCAGAATCCAGTAGAACAGCAGGCCGTTGTTTGTTGGGTATCTCAAAATCTCTAAAACATTGTATC
>NW_012099377.1:651276-652745 GCF_000951045.1 Mandrillus leucophaeus | reverse complement strand
TTTTTTTTGAGACAGAGTCTCCTCTGTTGCCCAGGCTGAAGTGCAGTGGTGTGATCTCAGCTCACTGCAACCTCCGCCTCCTGGGTTCAAGTGATTCTCCTGCCTCAGCCTCCCAAGTAGCTGGGACTACGGGCACCCGCCACCACTCCTAGCTAATTTTTTGTATTTTTAGTAGAGACAAGTTTTCACCTGACCTCATGTTCTCGATCTCCTGACCTCATGATCCACCAGCTTTGGTCTCCCAAGGTGCTGGGATTACAGGCGTGAGCCACTCATTCTACTCTTAGTAGTGGTTTATGTTTCTGTTTTTAATTACTAAATTGTGAATTCCTTAACCTCAAGTTATATGTCATGTTTTCCCTTTAATCCCTTGAAAATCTGGTACAATGCCAAGTAGTGTGTGATAAATGTGTATTTAAAGTGAAATTCTTTGGAATCTCTTGTTATTATTTTTAATCATGCAACTAATATATACCACTGTAGAAAATTAAGAAAATATAAGAATGTAAGAAGAAAAAAGTAAAATACCATATTTGTTGTATGTTAACATATTTAAAAATAAGTTGGAAAAACAGAATTTTATACATAAATAACACTTATAACATGAACATTTCCAAATGTTATTTAGACAAGTAAAATACAATAAAAATACTCCAATGGACTTACAAATACTTTAGCACTTTCAGTTTTACTACAGACTACACTGAACGTCTTTATGTACAAAGGCTTTCTGAAGTTCACAATCATTTCCTTAGTATTTATTCCCATGCTAGAATTACTGGATTAAAATTACTAGTAATTGTATAATTATTTTTTACAAACATTTTATACAATGTTTACGTCAACTCCTTTAATTGCTCTTTGACAATGGTTTTTATCAAATTTCAATATGTTTATCTGTAAAGAATCTTTGTAATGATATAAAATTATACCAATATTTTCAAATTTCAAGGATGCTTGCATAATGAATAGTTTTGGAAGACAGAAATAGCAAACAGCAGCTTGCCTACACCCTTGGACTATGAGAATACTATTTCTCTCTGACACAAAAGGGCCAATTTTCCTACAACACTCTGTTTAAAAATTGCATTATCTAACCTTAGGGATCTTCTGCTGTAGTATACCCCTAAGAATGTCAGGGATTGAGGAACCAGTGTAAATGCTAGTATTCTGGCATCTGCAATTGCTACGAGAAATAAACTGTCCATCATCTTTGACCCAGACGTTTCCTGTCTTCTACTAGTATCCTAAGTTAAACTCTGGCTGGTTACTTGATAGCTTGCAAGTAGGGTAAAACTTCAGACTCTTTATAGTTGTTGACATTTTTGTGATTTGTGATCACATTTTGTAATCCGGTCACCACAATTGTTAATTATCAATGACGTCTTCCTCCTTTGAACATATAATATTTATGGTTTTGACAATTATATTATGTAGCAGTTGGTGCATGGGTTATGAAACCAGATTGT
>NW_012099377.1:643455-644202 GCF_000951045.1 Mandrillus leucophaeus | reverse complement strand
GCTCAACTCTTGTTAGAAAGACCACTTGGTGGACCTGGGGAGAAGCCAAATGTTTTACCCTAAGTGGACACTTAACCAAGAAAACCAGTGTAATAGTCTATCCTCAATTCATTCAGAATCCAGTAGAACAGCAGGCCGTTGTTTGTTGGGTATCTCAAAATCTCTAAAACATTGTATCTGCTCTTCCTCTATTCTCCTCCAAATTCACTCATTATGGAAAAGTACTCCCAACCCCTACACACCCAAAAATGGCATGTTTCCTTTAATGTACCTAATTCCCCCCATTCACTCTGGTTAAAGAAGCAGCTACTCTATTTTATACCAATACTGATTTTTCCCCTAGCAGGAGAATGTAAACTGGCATCTTTGTCTATAAATCATAACCTCTTTTTCCTCTGCCAACTCTCCCTCCCTGGGCCTGCTGTCCTTGTAATTCCTTTTTCTGTTTTCTGTATCCTAGCATAGATAAGTACATTTGTTCTCCAAGCAGGAAGATGATATTTCACTTCATCAAACCTTACTTTGACCAGAACTTCCTTCATTTGTTATATCAAGGTTGGAGACTCTCAGAGTTCCCCAGCTGACCCTACCCCAGGACATTGTAGGCAGGAGAATCTCTTTCTTTAAGGCCCAGACAAATATATGTCCCTCCATGGAGCATCTGCTTTTCCCTTGAACAATCAGCTCCTTACACTTGTCTGTCAAATCATGCTACTTGCAACTTTTTTGAAAATTTGTAGTGTTCTA
>NW_012099377.1:633275-641805 GCF_000951045.1 Mandrillus leucophaeus | reverse complement strand
ATGGTCTCTATCTCCTGACCTCGTGATCCGCCCGTCTCGGCCTCCCAAAGTGCTGGGATTACAGGCTTGAGCCACCGCGCCCGGCCCGGCTCCATCTCTTATATTGTGAGAGGCCTTAAAGAAGTTTGTTTATTAAGCTCTTTTTACCTGTTTCATTATCTCTAAAACTGTAATGACAACAGCATCTATTGCGTAGTCTTACAGTGAGAAAAACAATTAATATGATTACCACTGCAGTGCCTGACAAGTAATTTTGTTATTGTGCTGTTCTGTTGTTGTTGTCTTTGTCTGTTCATTTGCTTGTTTTGTGTGTATAAATTATATCAAATGAACCCTACATTTTATGAGGACAGAAAATTGTTTTAATCTCATCTGTCTCCCTGCTCCTTCCTACTATTATTGTGTGTATGTTTCTTTCTCTTTTTTAATTCTTATAGATATCCACTCAAGGCAAATGCTAAGAATTTTTTTCAATGAATAACAATACAAATAGATAAGTAGTGATTTTACTCAACTGCACATTAAGTCTCATTTCATCTTTCCTTCCTTCCTTCTTTTCTTCCTTCTTCCCTTCCTTCAATGGATTAATATTTATTGAGCATCATCTGGGGATACAAGATGAATATGATCTGGATCAGCAGTGGAATCATGTGTAGGTGATTGGAATGTGGTAAGAACAGTGCTACACAGATGAAATAACAACTGTTCCCTTGATCTAGCTATGATCTAGCTCATAGCCTCCTGTGAGTACACAGAAGTAAGGCAACTGACCTGGATAAAACCAAGAGAGGCTTATACATATCTAGATAAGGGGACAGTTGTTATTTCATTTCTGACCAGAGCTGCCCAAATTTAGTACTGAGGAATAGATGGCAGGTGAAATTGAATGATTTTGAAACAATTCTCCTCTTGGCAAGAGAACGAAGTCAGCAATGACAGTGTTTCTTGAATGCAAGAGGGCCCAGGCTTACCCAGCTAATTATAGTGATGGTTTTCCTATGCAGATGCATATCCTAAAAGGGAAAAACAAAAAGAACAAAGTAATCATTTTATATTATTAATATTCCTATCAATGTCCACTTACTGAAAATAAAAACTTTGAAAATATATTCACAAATATTTTAGCTGAGTCAAATACTTTTATTTGGTGCCTGTTCAGGCAAAAACCAGGCAGCAAGCCACTTGTGGCTTAATTACTGAATCATATTAAAACAAGGCGATTTAATTGTGATTAGTGTTACAATAATTTATTCATAAAATTCTAGTATATGTATTTATTTCCTAAAATTCATTACTTCCAGCCCAGAACTATATGTGCTCTATTAGATTAAAAAGTACAAGGTCATTAACCCACAATTCTGCTTACAATCCTGTTTTTAGATTGCATTCTCTTTGCTCTTTAGTTAGGATTAAATTGTTAAGTCCTCTTAGGTCATTTATCCTTAACTGTTTAATTTCTGTGTGATCACCTAAAGGCTCGTATTATTGCTAATAAAACAGGTGTGACCTGCCCAGAAAACAGTTGTCTTTCCCTGAACCTCTGGTGGAGATCCAAACTCTGGTCAATCCTCTTTAGCATGCATTTGTTCCCTATGCTTAACTCCAGTCATCAGTGGTTCTGAAATTGTAATACATATCTGCATTTTCACGATTATTAAAGTTGTAGGGACTTTTACCAAGAGCATTTAACACATGAAAAAGTGCACACATATCAGTACTATTTTTTTTTCTGAGTCCAGACTATCTCCTACTTTTGGGTGGGCACAGATGATTAACTGAACATAGAGGTAATGAATCTAAAATTGTGGAGTAAGGCTTCCAGGCAAGTGGCTTCATATAGACAAAAACCTATGCTTTACTATCAGAAAATGCATGTACCACACAGTCAAGGGCAGCCATCTACATATCTCTCTGAGTATTTGTTTAGAGGGAGTAGATGGCTCAGTCCAAACCCATCCCCACTGCTGACAGAGTAGCTGCATGATGGTAGAAGCAGGAAAGAAATCCAACTTATTAAGTTTCTCCTACCAGTATAGCAGGAAACTTTGAGACAGAGGTTTTAAGATCTTTGGACCCAGGCAGATTTCCCAATTCTTCAAGAGAGGTATCAGTACAATTATATACAGAGGAAGAAAGTGAGACATAGATATAAAGTTACTTGCCCAAAGTAGCTAGCATGGAATTAAAACTAGCTTTCTAGAATTCAAAACCTCAGTGCACTGTAGCAAATTCTATCTTTCCCTTTATCATTAAGATATGCAGAACAAGCAATCACTATTCTGGAAACTATTCTGGAAAATAGTTAAGCTATTTTAATACTAACCACATTTTGCCTCTTCTTCTCTATTATACCTTCTTGCTATTCTCTAAACATGAAATTTCCTGAGAAGCAGGGAGAGAAAGTGTTAGGTAATCAGTACTATATATTGGTGGTGTATCCCTGAGATGGCCCTTTAGGACTAAGGTATCCACTAATCCAACTGCAGGGAATATTGCTGCTGGTATATCTCAGCTGAATTTCTCCCAATAAACTATCCTTGCCCAGAGAGCTGCTTTACCCATCTTCTCTCCATGGCACCTCCCTCCCACATCTAAGGACAAGTCAATGTAGGGATACAAACATCTGGCTCTTGCCTTAATTAGGGATATCTCTGAAGGGACATCTCAAATTTATAGCACTCCATTTGATTAGCTGAGGCCTCTATTATGAGTGAATTACAGTTCAGCTTTCACCCTTGTCGTTTCCTGCATCCCTTGCTCCCAAATAAAACACCAGCATGCCCATCTGTATCTCAGAGTCTGTTTTCCAGGAAACCTGACTTTGACACTTGGAGATATAAGTGGTCAAAGTGAACATTCTAAAACGGTATTTTGGAGCATGATCACCCACTAGCTGGCAGTAAAAATGCTATCATTGATGAAAGATGGAGCCCCTTCACAGACAGCCCCTTTGCAGTATATGTATTTAATTTTGACCAGTAGTGAAATGGGATGGGATAATTGTGAAAGGAAGTGCACCAACAGGTTCCATATCTCTGGTATTTGAGAGGTACAAGAAAGTAGTCATTATAGGACAATAGAAATACAATGGCTATGTGCAGAGTTGATCAATGTATTGAAGAAAGACAGTGAAATGCTAAGGGCTATTAATCACCAGTTTAAAGATAAGGGTGATTTGTTTTGCAATCAGAGGACAGAAAACTATCTGAGGATCAAGTGCCATGCACAGTTATATGGAAAACAGAAGTCCAGAGAAGGTTCTCAAAAATATTAAGTCTGCTCTGTCAGGCAGAGCTCTGACTACAAAGGGGTAGCAAGACCCTAAGAACAAAGATCAGATTATTTGGGTAGAAAAACTCATAAATTGAGGAGTGGTGAGACCCTAAGAATTGGGGTAGGATTTTCTGGGTAGATAAATTATTAAATTTTGAATCCCTACAAATCCCTAAACTGGGCCTGAAGAAGTGGAATATGTCAATAACTAGTGTCCCCATTGTTTGAAGTAAAAGAAGAGTCCTCCAACTTGCAAGACAATGCAAATCTCCTTTAAGCATGTACCCTCACCATCCTTCCTGGCCACAAGACCATTACGTAGGATTAAGTCACAACATAAACTAGTCAGGGAAGCCTTAGCCTATTAAACTAAGCTCTGCCCCACAGAGCTGCAGGAGCTGCTAAACCAAGCCAGATCATACTGGCAGTAGCCAGAAGAGTATGTGAGGCTGGATCCTGAAGATTCTTCACCTAGGGAGAAGAACACACAGGTAGACAAGAATAGGTTACTGACCTATAAGCATTATCCCAAGATACAGGATTTAACAACCAGCAAGGACTCTGGGTGCTAATTTGCTGGTAGAATAGTTCTTGAAAATGTTGATGGGGAGATGACTCATAATAATTGAGGTACAAATACCAGAGCTATTGAAGTACGTGTTGGAAGAAAGGATTAAAGGGCTCAGAGAAGTGGAAATATGAGAGTGTATATACTATGAAAGACCAGTTGGATTTGTTCTGTGAAATGGCCAGAGGACTCTGTTCCAAAGAAATAAGGAATGTGCTAGAGAGACAAGCCCAGAATCTTGAGAAACTCATACTGACTGTCGTCTTTAGGTCACGGCTAATGAAAGGAGGTGCTGTTACAGAACCGGGCTGCCTAATAACAATGCAATGATAGGATACCAAAATTATAGGAGCCAGGTTGCAGTGCTCAAACATCAGTCAGGTAGACACAAAGATCATGATGAATGTCAGAATGACAGCCAGGGCCGGCTCACTCATAGAGAACTGTGCAGAGTTAATAGCACAAAGTATTTGCCAGGAGCAAGAGGATGGGCAGGAATAAGAGTATTGTTCAACCTATACAATCAAAAGAAATGAAAAATAAACAAGAGACTAAGGAACATCACCTTGGTAACAAAATCACAGTCCTTTGCTCAATTTAGGGAATGGAGCAAATTTTCAGATACATTATACATTGATTGGTGAAGAGATTGCATCCTCAGGTGAAAGACCACGTAATATTACAAAAAGGAAATAAAGTAATGTTGTCACTTGGTTCTGAAGAGACCTAAGATCACAAACACTGACTATTTTTCGCTAGGGAAAGGGGGATATAAATAAATTTTGGGAAGTGTTAAACAGAGAACACAATTTGACATTAAAATCTGGACTTCAGAAACATCATATGGCCCCTGTATTAGAGTATAGTTTGTGGGCTGGGTCAAAAGTAAAGTTCTGGATCAGGTCCAGCTTACGAAGGGTCCATAGACACACCCAGTGATCTTTCCCTTGGTCCTCAAACTTATAGTTGGCAGGTACACATGTGGTTGTTGGCAGGATGTTCCACTGATTCACTGGTATATGTGGCAAGGACTGTCATAGTAGGGGAAGCCAAGTACACCAAAGTTTTAAATTAAAAACAATATTGCATCCTAAGTAAAACCAGTACTATGATGAAGCCAGTGAAGTACCTAGGGCACAACATTTAAGAAAGCATTCACTTTCAAGCTCGTGCATCCTAGTCCTGGCCCTGAATCTGAGGCAAGGAACAGAAATTAGTGGCATATTTAAAATCCTAAAGGATGAAGGGGAGATGATCCCAGTTGTATCCATATTTAATAACCCTACTCCAAAGTCAGATGGACATAGGAAGATGCCAATAAATTATTGCAGACTCCAACATGTAACAGATCCAATTGCTGATACTGTGCAGATGAGGTTTCTTTCCTAAAAGAGATTGAAAAAAGCCTCAGATACATAGTATGAGGTTATTGATCTGGAAAATGTACTCTTTTCCATCCCCACCAAGGATGAGTACCAGAAATATATTGCATTTATGCAGGATAAATAACAGTATACATTTATATTTATCCTCCAGGGCTATGTTTATTCTCTTGTCAACCGGTACAATAAAGTCTCACATGATCCCTACATCATGTTGTTCCACTATATTAATAACATGATGTTAATCACACCAGATAATCAATAAGTAGAAACGAGATTGGAAGCCTTGGTTAGACACATGCCCTCCAGGTTGGGAGGGAAACCCTACAAGAGTTTAGGAACCACACACAAAATTGGAAATTTTAGGAGTCCAATGTTCTGAGTATGACAGAATATCAGCTCCAAAATAAAGTATAAATTATTGCTTCTTGCATCTCATACCACTAAGAAAGAAGCACAACCTGATAGCCTTCTTTGGGTTCTAGAGGCAGTATATTTCACACAGAATACAATCACTTCAGCTTATTTACCAAGTGACACAAAAGGCCACCTATTTTGAGTGGATCCTAGAGCATACAAAGGATGTGGTACAGGCTCTGTCACATTGCCCTGGATATTCTTTGCTACTACATTTATCTGTGATAGGAAAAAAATGTCATGTGGATTTTATGTTCAACCTCAGTAAAATAACTAGAATGTATTTTAGATTCCCTGTATTTCTTGAGCTAAGCCATGACATTGTGTGGCTACATGACCTTAACCACTCAGCATGAGCTGACTTCTCTTTGACACAGCAATTCATGAGCCTGGACATTATTAGGTAAAAACAGTGACTCCCAGATCAGGCAGGAGTAGGGCCCAAGTTAGCTGATCAATTGGGCTGCCCAGAAACCCATATCATCTATCAGTTTTACTATAGTGGCTTACTCTCTGCTAATATCTATGGTAACCAGCCAACAAATACAATGAAATGTTGGACTTGATTCATGGGTGAATTAGCTCAATATGTTCATGCATGCTGAAAATAGATGACAAATGTACTATAGACTTGCAATAGTGGCCCTGAAAGATGGCAGTGAGGGAAAAATTATTCTAACTGGCAGGCCCTCAAGAGCAATGCCTCACAATCTGCTTTTGATGGGAAAATGTGTCCCTAAATATGGATGTATAAACTCTCGAACCAAAGGACTTGACTAGTTAGTCAAGGACCTAGAAAGAGATAAAGTGGAGGATCAGAGGAAATATAGGAAATAATATAGGAAAGAGGCCTATATTAGACATCATGGGGTGGGCAAGAAATGTGAAGATCATTGGTGTCACATGCTAATATCAACTGGAATGCATTCACCATAGAAAAATTACTAAACAATCAAGTAAACAAAACAACTCAGCTGGTTGACCACACTAATGCAAGCATGAAGTCTACAAGGATTGCACAGCTACAATAGCAGGAATGGAGGCTACACACAGGCCCAACAACATGGTCTAGCACTCACCAAAGCTTGTCTAGGTCTTGCCGCTGCAAATATCCACCTCCAACAAAAACAAATGGTGAATTACAATGTGACACCATCTCTCAAAGAGATAAGCTATTCACCTGGTGGCAAATTGATTATATTGGATTCCTTCCATCCTGGAAATTGCATAATTCATCTTGACTGGATTTGATACATATTCTGGGTATGGTTTGTTATTCCCTGCCCACAGAGCATTAGCCAGCAAAATTATCCAAAAGTCTTACAGAAAAGTAACCATTCTATGAAGCTATGGCCCCTAAAGGCTGAACATAATCTAGGAATCAAGGCATGGACATAGAAGTGACTCTGCTTACCGGTAGTCTCAGTGATCCACTTGAGGAATTATTGCTCCCCATTGCCACAACTCTATTTTTACAGATTTAGGGGTCCTCAATAATCTCACTTAATTTCCACTGCTGCAGTAAGCACATGATTAAATGAGGTGATTTCTGAAGAGGAATTTTTTTTTACAGTGGTCAACATATAGTGAACACTTAATATCATTTATCATTTAGGTATTCTATTAAGCAAGGATAAAATCTCTTTTCACAATTTCAGGTTTATTTTGACATGAAAATTATCTTTTAAAGCTAAAATAGCTCATTTGCTTACATTTGTATTTAAGTGCTTAAATTTAGTGGACTAAAATACACACTAAGATGAAAATGAGTAACAGCTGCATTTGTTGGCATCCTTATACTTTGTAAAAAGAAGAAAGCTATTGTGTGGGCTAAATTGTGCCCCCAAAAAAGTTCATGTTGAAATCCTAACCCCAAATACCTCAGAATTTTACTGAATCTGGAAAGAAGGTATTGATTTATAGAGGCAATTAAATTAAAATAACGTAATTAGGGTGAGCACTAGTCCAGTATGACTGGTGTCCTCATAAGAAGAGAACATTTGGACAGAATACATTCAGAAGGAAGACAATGTGAAGACACAAGAAAGAAACAGCTGTCTACAAACCAGGCAGAAAGGACTGAAATAAATCCTTCCCTCATAGCCCTCAGAAGGATTCAACCCTGCTGACACCTTGTTCTTGGACTTCCAGCCTCCAGAACTATGAAAACATAAATTTTTGTTTTTTTAAGCCACTCCAACCATGGTACTTTGTTATGGTGTCCTTAGCAAATTTATACAATTAGCAAGGCATTTTGTCTCTTGTGTTTGCTCTTTTCTGTTCCTTCTTTCTTTCTTTCTTTCTTTCTTTCTTTCTTTCTTTCCTTCTTTCTTTCTTTCTTTCTTTTCTTTTTTTTTTGTGATAAACATAGCTTTATTTTCCTTTTTGCCTTCAAAGCAGGGACTCCTACAGGTTATACCTCTTCAGGTACCATAAAGATTTCTCTTGGATGATCAGAGTTAAATATTGAACCAACCAAGAGAAAAAGGAGGAAAAAACTGTTTTCTCAGCAGAGAAAGACACTATCTTCAAGCAAATGATCGATCCATGGATCTTGTTGATGTATTTATGCTCATGTTTATATTTATACAACACTAAATTGATATTTTTAGTGTAAAATTCTGGCTTTAAAAATGTTTTCCTTTGGTATTCACTTGCTATTATTTATTTAAGTATAATCTTAGTTACTTCCATGGAATTTCAATTAAGCAATATAATCACTGGACATTAAAAAATCAAAATAATCTATTCCTTTCATTTTTCTTTTTTTTTATTATTATTACACTTTGAGTTCTAGGGTACATGTGCATAATGTGCAGGTTTGTTACATATGTATACTTGTGCCATGCTGGTGTGCTGCAGCCATCAACTCGTCAGCACCCATCAACTC